>NC_079474.1:33460930-33771458 GCF_026230105.1 Diorhabda sublineata | reverse complement strand
AAGATTTTAGTGAATAGTTTCAGAACTAGTTTATTTAAGTTTATTGAAGAGGGATTGTAGTTCATCATACAGTTTGTCGCCTCCATATTTGATTATTTCGTTTGTTATTTCGTCGATGCCTGGGGCTTTTCTGTTCTTTATCCTGGTTATCATTTGTTGTATTTTATGCAGGGAGGAAATCCTATTTTGTATTCCATTACGTTAGCTTGTGTTGAACTATAAAGTTTTTCAAAATGTATTTCCCATTCGTTTGCCGCGATTTTTGTGTTTTGATCTCTTTTAATTTTTCGAATATTTTCGTTGACTCTATTTCTTACAGCTTTATAGTCATTATACGTTGTTGCATTGGATCTGTATTGCAGGTACGATTTTCTTTTCTCTTCGGCTAGGATCTTGACTTCTTGTCTAAACCACGGTTTTGTATTTGTTCTTCCCCCTTTTTTTATAGTCCTTCTTCTGCTGGTTGTAGTATATTAGTTCTTAGTTTTGTCCATACTGTTTCGATGTCATCTGTCTCTTGGATATTATTAGCAGCAATTTGCTTACTTCTTCGATAGGTTTGTTACAAGAACGTTGAATGGTTGTTCGCATTTTTGCCATTACAAGCTGGTGGTTTGTTCCTGCATTTGCAGAACTTGAAGATCTAGTGTCCTGTATTCTTGTCGGATGGATATTTCTATTTGTAATTACGTAATCTATAGTTGTTTTATGTCCTCGTGCGTTTTCGAATGTATATTTATGTTGTGGTTTATGTGGGTAGAAGGTGTTATTAATTCTTAGTTCATTGTGTATGCATAGCTGTATCATTTTTTCACAAATCTCATTGATTGTTTCTTCGTTAAATCGATTTTTGATACCGGGAATAAGTTCAACGCCAATTCTTGCATTGAACTCCCCTAAGATTATTATTTCGTCATGATTGGGTATACCGTCTAAGACTGTTGTGTAATGTCTGATAGAAGATGTCTATATCCGCCTGCTACGGGCTTGGGACCGGCTATGAAACCACTGAGTTACACAGTCCACCCAGCGATATCACTGGCAGAGTTGTTCATACAAATCAGGGGAATCAAATGCAGAAAACGAAACAAAAACGTCAAAACATCGATTTGATGGATCATGCACCATTTGGTATCCAATAATTTCTTTATATTCCTACAGATCAAAAATAAGTTGAGAGGTTAGGTTAGGTTAGGTATCCAATTATGAATTTTTGTTTTTGTTTTTTTTTATCTCAAAACTTCGTTAGAAAATCGATAACATCAACATTAATTTAATTTTTTCTATTTAGTTTGTATCTCGAGTATGTTATATAGTCCGCGATATCCATCTGTGGTTTCTACGTTAAATTTAGACCACAGACTAAAGTTAGCTCTACACTAAATGTAAACAAGAGGGGCGATAAGCTACTTAAAATTGAAAAACGACGTTTTAAAATTCCCGACATTAAAAAATATTAACACTATTTTTAAAAAGTTTCACCAGACGTTTGAAATATGAAAAAATGAATTCCGATTACTTAATTAGGTATATTTAGCCCGAAATATAAAATATTATGTCGAAAAATTTATCTATTTTGAAAAATAGGTGTATATATATATATATATATATATATATATATATATATATATATATATATATATATATATATATACGTGCGTGTGTGTGTGTGTGTATATGTGGTACATATTCAAAACTTGTCGATAGATAACTTATAACTTAGAAAGTCTAGTTAAACTCATTCTCAGAAGTTTCGCGAGGTAATTTGAGTCGCTGATTACAAGTTTGATTTCTGTGATCATCTCCGAATTCCTGTGGTGCACAGTTACCCGGTCATGAACGTCTTCTTCTGAGGTTTTTCCTTAATGGTTGTGATAACGAACAGAAAATCGTATCAGAGCGGTTTTTTGAGTCTCTCAAATCGTATGTCATATTGTAGGAAGATTTCCTGTTCGTTTGCACGAATTTTGTGCAATAAGTCTCCCCAAGCCGAATTAAATAGAGGATCTTTCGGAGATGACGTCCATGTCGAATTTCTGTTCGTCGGCGTAAATTTTGTAAAAAAGCTCCTGGAGATGACGTCCATGTCTAGGCTTCACAGTCTAACATCAAGTTTCGAAAATGCTTTTTTCTTCAAATTTCTGTTCGTCGGCGTAAATTTTGTAAGAAAACTCCAGGAGATGTCGTCCATGTCTAGGCTCCATAGTCTAACATAAAGTTTCGAAAAAGCGTCTTTAACGAATTTCTGTTCCTCGGCGTAAATTTTGTAAGAAAACTCCAGGAGATGTCGTCCATGTCTAGGCTTCACAGTCTAACATCAAGTTTCGAAAATGCCTTTTTCTTCAAATTTCTGTTCGTCGGCGTAAATTTTGTGAGAAAGCTCCTGGAGATGACGTCCATGTCTAGGCTCCATAGTCTAACATCAAGTTCCGAAAAAACCTCTTTTTGCGAATTTCTGTTCGTCGGCGTAAATTTTGTGAGAAAACTCCAGGAGATGACGTCCATGTCTAGGCTTCACAGTCTAACATCAAGTTTCGAAAATGCCTTTTTCTTCAAATTTCTGTTCGTCGGCGTAAATTTTGTGAGAAAGCTCCTGGAGATGACGTCCATGTCTAGGCTCCATAGTCTAACATCAAGTTCCGAAAAAACCTCTTTTTGCGAATTTCTGTTCGTCGGCGTAAATTTTGTGAGAAAACTCCAGGAGATGACGTCCATATCTAGGCTTCACAGTCTAACATCAAGTTTCGAAAATGCCTTTTTCTTCAAATTTCTGTTCGTCGGCGTAAATTTTGTGAGAAAACTCCAGGAGATGACGTCCATGTCTAGGCTTCACAGTCTAACATCAAGTTCCGAAAAAACCTCTTTATACGAATTTCTGTTCGTCGGCGTAAATTTTGTGAGAAAGCTCCTGGAGATGACGTCCATGTCTAGGCTCCATAGTCTAACATCAAGTTCCGAAAAAACCTCTTTTTGCGAATTTCTGTTCGTCGGCGTAAATTTTGTGAGAAAACTCCAGGAGATGACGTCCATATCTAGGCTTCACAGTCTAACATCAAGTTTCGAAAATGCCTTTTTCTTCAAATTTCTGTTCGTCGGCGTAAATTTTGTGAGAAAACTCCAGGAGATGACGTCCATGTCTAGGCTTCACAGTCTAACATCAAGTTTCGAAAATGCCTTTTTCTTCAAATTTCTGTTCGTCGGCGTAAATTTTGTGAGAAAGCTCTTGAAGATGACGTCCATGTCTAGGCTCCATAGTCTAACATCAAGTTCCGAAAAAACCTCTTTTTGCGAATTTCTGTTCGTCGGCGTAAATTTTGTGAGAAAACTCCAGGAGATGACGTCCATATCTAGGCTTCACAGTCTAACATCAAGTTTCGAAAATGCCTTTTTCTTCAAATTTCTGTTCATCGGCGTAAATTTTGTGAGAAAGCTCCTGGAGATGACGTCCATGTCTAGGCTCCATAGTCTAACATCAAGTTCCGAAAAAACCTCTTTATACGAATTTCTGTTCGTCGGCGTAAATTTTGTAAGAAAGCTCCAGGAGATGTCGTCCATGTCTAGGCTCCATAGTCTAACATCAAGTTCCGAAAAAACCTCTTTTTGCGAATTTCTGTTCGTCGGCGTAAATTTTGTGAGAAAGCTCCTGGAGATGACGTCCATGTCTAGGCTTCACAGTCTAACATCAAGTTTCGAAAATGCCTTTTTCTTCAAATTTCTGTTCGTCGGCGTAAATTTTGTGAGAAAGCTCCTGGAGATGACGTCCATGTCTAGGCTCCATAGTCTAACATCAAGTTCCGAAAAAACCTCTTTTTGCGAATTTCTGTTCGTCGGCGTAAATTTTGTGAGAAAACTCCAGGAGATGACGTCCATATCTAGGCTTCACAGTCTAACATCAAGTTTCGAAAATGCCTTTTTCTTCAAATTTCTGTTCGTCGGCGTAAATTTTGTGAGAAAACTCCAGGAGATGACGTCCATGTCTAGGCTTCACAGTCTAACATCAAGTTCCGAAAAAACCTCTTTATACGAATTTCTGTTCGTCGGCGTAAATTTTGTGAGAAAGCTCCTGGAGATGACGTCCATGTCTAGGCTCCATAGTCTAACATCAAGTTCCGAAAAAACCTCTTTTTGCGAATTTCTGTTCGTCGGCGTAAATTTTGTGAGAAAACTCCAGGAGATGACGTCCATATCTAGGCTTCACAGTCTAACATCAAGTTTCGAAAATGCCTTTTTCTTCAAATTTCTGTTCGTCGGCGTAAATTTTGTGAGAAAACTCCAGGAGATGACGTCCATGTCTAGGCTTCACAGTCTAACATCAAGTTTCGAAAATGCCTTTTTCTTCAAATTTCTGTTCGTCGGCGTAAATTTTGTGAGAAAGCTCCTGAAGATGACGTCCATGTCTAGGCTCCATAGTCTAACATCAAGTTCCGAAAAAACCTCTTTTTGCGAATTTCTGTTCGTCGGCGTAAATTTTGTGAGAAAACTCCAGGAGATGACGTCCATATCTAGGCTTCACAGTCTAACATCAAGTTTCGAAAATGCCTTTTTCTTCAAATTTCTGTTCATCGGCGTAAATTTTGTGAGAAAGCTCCTGGAGATGACGTCCATGTCTAGGCTCCATAGTCTAACATCAAGTTCCGAAAAAACCTCTTTATACGAATTTCTGTTCGTCGGCGTAAATTTTGTAAGAAAGCTCCAGGAGATGTCGTCCATGTCTAGGCTCCATAGTCTAACATCAAGTTCCGAAAAAACCTCTTTTTGCGAATTTCTGTTCGTCGGCGTAAATTTTGTGAGAAAACTCCAGGAGATGACGTCCATGTCTAGGCTTCACAGTCTAACATCAAGTTTCGAAAATGCCTTTTTCTTCAAATTTCTGTTCGTCGGCGTAAATTTTGTGAGAAAGCTCCTGGAGATGACGTCCATGTCTAGGCTCCATAGTCTAACATCAAGTTCCGAAAAAACCTCTTTTTGCGAATTTCTGTTCGTCGGCGTAAATTTTGTGAGAAAGCTCCTGGAGATGACGTCCTTGTCTAGGCTCCATAGTCTAACATCAAGTTCCGAAAAAACCTCTTTATACGAATTTCTATTCGTCGGCGTAAATTTTGTGAGAAAGCTCCTGGAGATGACGTCCATGTCTAGGCTCCATAGTCTAACATCAAGTTCCGAAAAAACCTCTTTTTGCGAATTTCTGTTCGTCGGCGTAAATTTTGTAAGAAAACTCCAGGAGATGTCATCCATGTCTAGGCTACATAGTCTAACATAAAGTTTCAAAAAGCGTCTTTATACGAATTTCTGTTCCTCGGCGTAAATTTTGTAAGAAAACTCCAGGAGATGACGTCTATGTCTAGGCTTCACAGTCTAACATCAAGTTTCGAAAAAACCTCTTTTTCCGAATTTCTGTTCGTCGGCGTAAATTTTGTGAGAAATCTCCTGGAGATGACGTCCATATCTAGGCTTCACAGTCTAACATCAAGTTTCGAAAATGCCTTTTTCTTCAAATTTCTGTTCGTCGGCGTAAATTTTGTAAGAAAGCTCCTGGAGATGACGTCCATGTCTAGGCTCCATAGTCTAACATCAAGTTCCGAAAAAACCTCTTTTTGCGAATTTCTGTTCGTCGGCGTAAATTTTGTGAGAAATCTCCTGGAGATGACGTCCATGTCTAGGCTTCACAGTCTAACATCAAGTTTCGAAAAAACCTCTTTTTGCGAATTTCTGTTCGTCGGCGTAAATTTTGTGAGAAAGCTCCTGGAGATGACGTCCATGTCTAGGCTCCATAGTCTAACATGAAGTTCCGAAAAAACCTCTTTATACGAATTTCTGTTCGTCGGCGTAAATTTTGTAAGAAAGCTCCTGGAGATGACGTCCATGTCTAGGCTCCATAGTCTAACATCAAGTTCCGAAAAAACCTCTTTTTGCGAATTTCTGTTCGTCGGCGTAAATTTTGTAAGAAAGCTCCTGGAGATGACGTCCATGTCTAGGCTCCATAGTCTAACATAAAGTTTCGAAAAAACCTCTTTTTGCGAATTTCTGTTCGTCGACGTAAATTTTGTGAGAAAGCTCCTGGAGATGACGTCCATGTCTAGGCTCCATAGTCTAACATCAAGTTCCGAAAAAACCTCTTTATACGAATTTCTATTCGTCGGCGTAAATTTTGTGAGAAAGCTCCTGGAGATGACGTCCATGTCTAGGCTCCATAGTCTAACATAAAGTTTCGAAAAAACCTCTTTTTGCGAATTTCTGTTCGTCGACGTAAATTTTGTGAGAAAGCTCCTGGAGATGACGTCCATGTCTAGGCTCCATAGTCTAACATCAAGTTTCGAAAAAACCTCTTTATACGAATTTCTGTTCGTCGGCGTAAATTTTGTAAGAAAGCTCCTGGAGATGACGTCCATGTCTAGGCTCCATAGTCTAACATCAAGTTCCGAAAAAACCTCTTTATACGAATTTCTATTCGTCGGCGTAAATTTTGTAAGAAAGCTCCTGGAGATGACGTCCATGTCTAGGCTCCATAGTCTAACATAAAGTTTCGAAAAAACCTCTTTTTGCGAATTTCTGTTCGTCGACGTAAATTTTGTGAGAAAGCTCCTGGAGATGACGTCCATGTCTAGGCTCCATAGTCTAACATCAAGTTTCGAAAAAACCTCTTTATACGAATTTCTGTTCGTCGGCGTAAATTTTGTAAGAAAGCTCCTGGAGATGACGTCCATGTCTAGGCTCCATAGTCTAACATCAAGTTCCGAAAAAACCTCTTTATACGAATTTCTATTCGTCGGCGTAAATTTTGTAAGAAAGCTCCTGGAGATGACGTCCATGTCTAGGCTCCATAGTCTAACATCAAGTTCCGAAAAAACCTCTTTTTGCGAATTTCTGTTCGTCGGCGTAAATTTTGTGAGAAATCTCCTGGAGATGACGTCCATGTCTAGGCTCCATAGTCTAACATCAAGTTTCGAAAAAACCTCTTTATACGAATTTCTGTTCGTCGGCGTAAATTTTGTAAGAAAGCTCCTGGAGATGACGTCCATGTCTAGGTTTTCTGGTATAATCCCAAGAGTCGATAAATCCTTTTCATCGTTTTTAGCTTTTTAGCGTTAATTTTGTAAAAGAACTCCTGGAGATGACGTCCATATCCAGATTCCATTGTCTAATCTCAAGAGTTGTAAAGTCTCACTTTATGCTATTTTCAGTTCCTTCAGATTAATTTTGTAAGAAAATCTCTGGACACGACATCCATGTCCAGGTTGTGTGGTATAATCTTAAGTCGAAAAATAATTCTCTTTATAAGATTTTCGATTCATTCGCTAAATTTTACAGGAAATCACCCGAAGATGACGTCTATAGTTAACCTTTTTGGTGTAATCGATAAAACTGGAAACAAAAATTCCTTTTTAGACGATTTTCGATTTAATTACACTAATTGAGAAAAATCCTTCTGGAGATGATGTCCAGTTCCTGGCTCATCAATATGGTCATCGACATTAGAAACGACTTGATATGATTTTCAGTTAATTCGTATGAATTTTGGATGAAACTTTCCCAAGATGATCACCATAACCACAATCCCTGAGCTTGCCCAATATTGGAAAAAACTTCGTGGAGATGACATCTATGCTCAAGCTCCTTGGTGTGGTTGCCGGTAGTAAAATCCATTTGATATGATTTTTGATCCGTTAATGCGAACTATACACAAAACCTCTCGCAGATGACGGCCATGATGGGGGCTCCGTAGTGTGTTCGTGGATATCAAAATTTCCGGGTCATACGTAGGAATTTTGCAAAAAAACCTTCCGAAAACGACGTCCATGTCTACTTTTCTTTGTCTGGTCGAAGATACTAGAGACGAAAATCTGTCTTGTTACAAATATCGGTTTATATCGCGAATTTTCTAGGAAATCTTCTGAAGATGACGTCCACGTTTCACTAAACCAGATATTCAGGATGTCGTGGCGTTTAAAGATATCGCATAATGAAGAATCTCGTTTTGTGCCTTGGAAATGAACTTAAGAAAATTCATTTTTCCATCCATCACATTTTGAAATGAAGTGCTTTCATTCGGGTAAAAATTTTCTATAAAAATTTGTTTGGATTAATGAAAAATCAATGCGGATATAACATAAGTCGAAAACAGCATCGACCTCCAAGGGCCATTACATTACTAGCGAGATTTTTACGTCAATTCCAGCTGTCGAAACCGTGGAAAGAGATACTACAACCCTGGGGATAACTGTGCTCCTGGTTGTGCAATAATATAGGGATCCTAACACCGAGTGTATTTGATGGGTCCTTTTATTGAAGGGATCGAACAGAGTTAATAAGAAATCTCTTATTAAATTAAAAAAAAAAAATGGAGAACACGTATTTTCTATTCACTGTAATATCATATACATCACGGGCTCCACCTGTTGTTTAGCTAATTACTTTAGTCTAGAAGGTTAATTTTGTATTTTATATATTGAAATTTTGTAAAATGTAGAATTAGATTTTGGAAATTAAATACTTTCAACATTTTCTTTTCTTTCCAAATATTCCTGATGAAAATATTTGGAATACAATCAAATTTTCTTTGATTATGTCTTCTTCTTTTTTTAAAATGTAACTCAATTGATGAATATGATGCCTTATCATCGTCTCCTGTTTAAATTATTTATGGAAACGTTATCATAACATTGATACGAGGGTTGCTACTTGACTTTAAAGATAGAGACAAATATTTATAATTGGTTATGGTTGTACTGTTTTTCAAAATATTCTCCATTAAGATCAATAAACTTTTTTACATTCGTTTGAACCCATAGTTGAATCATTCCGATTTAGGTACCTCCTAAACATGTGATTTGAACGCATCAACCGTTTCTTCGGGTGTAGAAAAACGTAATATATAAATATAAACAATTAACTAACCCTCGACTTGGAGATCTTTCCCTTTTTGTTTCCATTTTTTTCCTTTTTTCTACCTCATTTTATTATTCTCCCACTCCCACTGTTTTCATATATGTTCTAACCTCCTACAACCATTATTTCCTTACTCTTCCTCTTCTTTTTTAGTATTCGTTTTATACTTGGGCGCTGATACAGTTTTTTGTTAGTATCTTTCCTATATATTTTTCTTTACATTAACCTCGTGTCTTTGAGCTACACTTTTACCACCACTTATTCATTCACAAATTATTTATTAATAAAAAAGTTAATGTAAAGTAAATTTTCTGTTTCGTAAATGTAGGTACCTATTTCATAACCTATTTGACATATCGTCAAATCTTTTTAAAACTAATATTAGATGGCGTTACGGGTTTATATGTAAATGCAATCTGTCTTTTTATTATAAAAATGTTTTCGAATTTTTTTAATTTACAGTGAAATATTTTGACTTTGGATTTTATAAAAATAAGTACTAAAATTTCCTTTTTTAATCGCGCGTACTAAATTCAGTTAAATATAACCATAACAGTTTAAAAATAAAAACTAAAATTTATTTATAATTTCCAAACTACTATCTCACCTACCTACCAATGGTCTCCAGTAAGAGGCGTTACAATCGCCCTTCTACTACCCCCACTATTCGAATGTAAACCAATGGGTTTACGTCTGAGGGCTGTCTCGATATAATATCGAGCCGCATATGGGATAACCTCTCTGTAGTATGATCTCCTGGTATAGGGGTTTATGACCTTACTTTTCTTTAATGTCGTAGAAGTGTGCTGTTGCTAGGCGACGATTTGTCTATAGCCTTGGACGCGTTTACTCGCTTTTAAATCGTCAAAACGTAAAGTTCATTGACGGGTATATATGATACAGAATTTTTTTATGCTTGATTAGTTAATCGTTCTAAATAAAGTAATGATATACGAGGTTAATAAATTTTTATGATTTATAATGAATGTGTGCGTTGATATTTTTTTTTCTATAAATACCGGTGTCAATTAACTGTCAACATGTCAACAAACGTTTTAATCAAAATCAGCCGTATTACGTGAAAATGCATTTTAAAGATTTTACCGATCATTTTTACCAATATCCACATCATTTCACGTACTCTCAAATTCTTCAAAATCATAAAAAATCGTTCGTTTCGTTCGATAAGAAATTCGATGATAATTTGAAAAATACAGAAAATAAACGAAGATTTAACGGAAAAATATTGAAAAACATCTTCACGCAATTAAAAAATAAAACTAGTACGGAATTGGAGGAGTTTATAGATTTAGACGCTGCCGCACCACAAACATCCGGTTTTTCCAAAACTCCCACATACGAAACTTACAATTTGAATGGAGTTTTCCTGTCCAAATCTACAGGAGACGTAGAAAAAAGAGACGGAACTATAACTAATCCGGAAGTAAGAATTTCAGTTGATTCACAAGAATTTGGTATGTATACAAGCTAGAGGAAACCATAAAAAGCTGCTGTTCTAATAGAATCTACTCGTTCTATATAAATTGCAAACCTTTAGCTATTTGGGAATTATAGATTAGATGAAAATATAAGTGTACACCAGTTATATTACTCTATAATTCATAAAACTAGACTATAGGTAGTGTCTACTGCGTATCGGAATCTTCAGGGGTATCAGGATGTTAAGATTGATACTGAAGGAAATATTTTAATTTTAGAACACATAGAGAAATCGATAAGATTCGTAGTATGTCCGAAAAAGAGATTGGGGTATGTATCAGGTGACGATAAGGAAAGAAAACTTGAATTCAATCTGAAACCCCAAACATCTTCGATCTTGAAAACAAAAATAGGTCCGGAAGTACAAGAAGGGAGAGTATTTGAAGTATATAATGTTTTAAAAAAAGGTATAACTAAAATAAGATAAATAATCTAGCACGGGCATCCGTAAGAATTTTAGTTTTTAATAAATTTATCGCTTGAAATTAAATCTAAAAAAACTATTTGATATGAAAACTTTAAAACCTTGTTGGTTATGTCTTGGATTTAGCAGGTGTTTTCAATACGCCAGTAAACGATTTAGACCTTTCAGCATCGTTTAAAGGTTCACTGATTACTGAAGAATATGAAGACTTTCATCATCTGAATTGTCACCAAACGCGACACGTCGAAGGCGTCATTAATTGAAGTCTTTAGAGTAGACACACCTGATTCATAAAAACTTTGTTCTTTCCACATAAAAATCAAGATTCGAGAGATCAATTACAAAATATTTTAGACGTTTTTCACCAAGCATGGAACTGCAAAGTATTCCGTGGAATATTAAAATTAATGGCAGCAAGTTTTATTTTAATTTCACTCTTTTGCATGTTTCTAAACACATATTCGTGTATAGTATCAATTAATTTCATTACATAATTACTTAAAACCGAAAAGTACAACGTCACTTTCCACTATAAATAATGACTGAGCGCCCTCTAGAGCTGTAACTTCGAAATTCTTGACGTATATGTTTCCTGCTTAAATACATGCTGCCATCTTTGTTTTAGAAATTGTATAATGCACAATGGGGAGTGCCCGTGATTGGTTAAAATACTTTATATCATTTTTTTAGCAATATCGAATGTTAAATGGAAATATAAGAAATGTAGAAACTCGCGTCCGACAAATAATTCTGCAGGAACAAGTACCGCCAACAACATAGAAAGAAACAAAACCACCGACGATCATACGGAACCGAAACACACTTATTGTAAATGCGAAAAATTGAATACGAGGAAAATCGAAGCGGATTGTAATTGTTGGAACAAAGAAGACGAAACTTTGATTTGTTTACTAAAATTAGAAACTAGGGAAAATTACAAACAGATTAAGCATATAGAACAAGAGCTCAAATTACAGAGGAAAGCGTTGAAATTTTTGAACAACCGATGTAAGAGCTTGGAAAATATAGTTATGACCGAAGAAAAGAAACTGAGTAGGAACAATTCTGATACGGGGGTTCAAGAAATTTATGTCAAGGCGTCTGAACAGTAAGAACATTTATTGATATCTAATTATCTAGTATGTCAATCAAAACATCATTCATTCATCTCTTGATATGGTTTGTATAGAAGAAAGTACAATTGGGTTTCCGTTTTGGAGGTTACGTGGAGTTGTGGTTGCTGTCCTGGCTGGAGAGGAGGAAAAACGAACTGCGGCTGCATTATTCCTTTTCGTCGGCCATTTGGCTGGTGAACCGAATCACCAAGTTACAGAAAATCTGCAGCATCGTCGAAGTGTTTGTGTGAAAAGGTTTTATCTCATGGATATGGGATGGATCTCGGGGAGGTGTTCATATGCTGTTGTTAGCAGTCGGAGGGTCGGTTAGAGGAGCTTCCTTTTGAGTTTTGAGCTATTGTTGATGATAAGAAGGTTTCTTTGGCAGCGGGTTTGTATTGACTTAAACGGTGTTATTGGGGCTGAATCTACACTTATCTAATTTGTCGGGTATCTTTCGTCCCTTTCATATTTTCTTTCTAAAGCTGCTCTCGTGATTTTCGCCAATTTAACTGACTCTAGTAGCTCTGGATTCGAGTACGCAACACGAAATCATTCTAATATTATTATATCGCTTTAATTCTAATTAGGAGTAATAAAAACAGTTTGGATAAAGAAGAATTGAATGCGACAACGAATTTTGAAGAAGACGAAGTGCCTACAACAATGAATAACAGCGAAGATACCGAAGAAGAATTATCGAAAAACTCGAGAATCGATAACGAGCAACAATATGAAGAAACAAACAAAAATGTTGATAACGAAATAAAAGAAACTCGCGATGAAGATGTAAAAATAAATTCGACGCAGAAAATTGTACAACCGGAGTTAGTTTTGAAAAATCAATCGACTTCTAACATAAAAATAATGATATCCAGATCGAGAGTTGTTATTAATGCTACTGACGAAGAACTAACCAATGGTAAAAAAGTTGTTACGCACGATTTAAAGAAATTGGATGAATCTGCTATCAAGAAAAACAATCATGACAGAATTTCCTGTCATTGTATACGGGATCCGACTACAATCAACTGTATATGCCCGTCAAAAAAATCGAGCTTCGTTCTCAAGTTGTTTCGAAAACAAAGCTGCGATCCAAAATGTAAATGTTGTACCACGACGAAAGTTAATAAGAAAAAATGCAGATATTTTATAGAAAAGAAAAATAAGGGTAAGTATTTTTGAAACTGTAAATAAGTTTCGGTTTTTTTACACACTTGTCATAACGTGGCACAAGTTTTTGTATACCTTCTTCATAGGAGGTTGCCGCCTGTGTTTTCAGTTTGGTTACATGTTCATTCAACTAGGCATCATCGTTGAGGTGATGACTTCCACTCTATTGCGATACAGGAACAGCCCCACAACAATTGAAAGGGATTCCGGAGGCAGATCCCTCGGAATAAAATTGGAAATTGTTGAAGATTTTGTTACTCCTTGGAGCCGTGCGTAGATTATGTAGCGTCGTAGTGAAAAATTAATTAATATCGATGCATACGAGTTTTTAGATCAAATTTTCGTAAAGATACTAAAGTTTCATAACACGTGACTATTTAATGACACAAGCATTGTCAAAAACTGAAGTGCTCTGCACATCCAATCATTTTTTGTGTTGTTTAAAACGAAATTTGGATATCTAAGATTTTGAGTATCAATTCCATGAAGTATCAATCGAGAAATACGCATGTAGACTTACAGTTTTAAGTTTCTCTTCAATTGCGGTAACCAGGTCAATCAGTAACCAAAAACGTTGTTGTTATTGATCGATTGTGAGTAAAAGCGGCACACACTTTGAAAACATCTTTTTCGTGGTCAAATTTTTATGCGATTCGTGATTTTACACACATAATCTTTTGAAAGTTGGTACTTCATAAACGTCATATGGATTTGACAATGGCGGCGCCATCTGTGTGTCAATCACACGACTTTTAAGTAATTCCACGTAAGGAATTTTTGACAGATAAAACCTGGACATAAGAAAATGAATTCTAGCCCTTTTAATCAGTCTCTATATAATTCAGTACATTTTGATTTATATTTATATATAATAGAATTGTATTTTCAGACAAATTTAAACCGTCGAATGAAGTGGCCCAGTCCTGATTAAGTCGTTTTGTTTAAGTTCTATAAAATTGAATAAAATGATAAACAACAATTCATTGTTTTTGATTTGTTCGAAGACACGTTGTCCTTCAAATAATTTAATTGTGTATCAGTCACTGTTTTAAATATTCATTAAAATATAAACTTTATTTAAAAGTCTTTTTGCCTGTGGGTGTCACATTTTGGAAACGAATATATTTATTAAAGTAGGGGTGAATCATCCTCCCTTCCGAATGAGTCACGGATAAAAGTGGTTATTTGCTATAGGGGTGCTTTTTAACGAGTCCATTTTCTATATAATTCTACTAGTTTCTCTTAGTTCTTAGATAAAAAACATTCAACAATCTCATTTTTGTCATTTTTCTGTTTATCGCCTACAAACTATTTTCGATTTCATCTTCTATTTTTAATTTAATTTTACACGTTTCAAAAAAAAATTATTGGGTCTTCTTGTATATGGAAATGTATATATTTGGAATGTTTCTGATGTAGAAAGATCTGTTATCAATATAATAAAGAATATTTTCTAGAAACAAATCTGTAAACTTCAATTGGATTTCTTCAGTTTCATTTTTAAAAAATATAGTTAAAATTGGAGTGAGTTTTTTTTCACAAAATATAAACTAATAGTTTCTACAGTAGTTTCTATACAAAAAAAATCATAGAAAAAATACTACAGCCCTTTTGGGCTTCAGGTTTTCTTTGAACGTGGAAAAAAATTTGTTCGGAAAAAAATTATTGAGAAAAATTCATGAAAAGTGAATTTCCTGGGAAGCTACACATAATTTTTGGGTTTTCCATTCAAAAATACATGATATTTCATAGTTTTCCACATGTTTTTGATATAAAAGAGTATTTTCATTTATTTATGTCAAAAAATTGACATTTCCGAAGCCGTTCGAAATATCGATTTATTTTTGACGGAAATCAATTAAGAAAACGTGTGTCTAAGATCACTACTTGTAAGATTTTTGGTACATAGAGATTTTTTTCTTTCTCTTTCTCTAAATCTGTGGAAACGGAAAGTTCTTTGATAAGATATTGGCAAATATTTCAACTTTATTCCATAATTGAATAAATGTTTTAGCCATTATTTATATTAAAGGAATCTACTAATATCAAAGACGAAATATGAAGTTTGTCTATGTTAGTTTAGTTTTTTTTATGATAGATGTCACTTTGATAAAAATTAACTATAACTAAAATTGAATATTTCTACCTATAACGTATTTTATATATATTGTACCATAAATATGTTATTTGGAAGTTAGATTCACACTGTATATTGAATGCCTCATCAAAAGAAATGCCTACTTGAATGAAGTCCTACCATCGTATCAAAATAATAAATCATCAAATAATTTAATATGGCTAGATTACGACATTGTAAGGAATTCCAATAGACGGTTAATTGATATTCATGTATGTATATTATAATCATTACGTATTGAAAAAATTCAGTTATATTTTTAACCAATGGTTCAAAAGATTACAATAAATTAATTTCAACAACTTGCCATGCCATCTGTAAGTAAAATACATAAGTTTTATTACGTCTCGAGTAGTAGATACGTTAAACACCTACTAGATGTCGCAGTAAATTAATTTTTCAATATCATATCAATCAAATATATTATGTAATTCAACAAAATATAATAATTACAAATCATTAATAACTGCGGTAATTCTTTTCTATATAATGTCAATTTAATATACAAGGAAATGTGTTTTAGAAATTATTTATAGTTTGCTGTAATGTTTGATAATTAGAAGTAGGTACCTACAGCGAACGTAATAAAAAAAGTAATTGGGGGTAAATGCAACAATGCTCGATATATCGATTTTTTCATCTTTTTTCTGTCAATTTTGATTCTATTTATCTTTTATTTTTAATCTGAAACTTCATATTATCGTATTAAAACAAGTATAGTTTAACTAAAAAAGGTAGTTATCTGTTTATGTACTTAAAGATCATATCGAGTACAAAAGATGGCAAAAATGTACAATTAACGTATTTTCTTATACTAATTATGACAAATGGAGTAAATATATATTTGAAATTTCAGCAATAGTTTATCATTACATTATATATATATTTTCATAAGAAAATCTTTTTATACAGCCATCTGGTAGTGTATATCAAAAGTAGTTGCAAACACAAAAAAAGAAGTAGAATATTTATTCTAATTTGACAGTACCAAACAAATAGTTATTACACAATGTTTATTCATCTGAATAGTTGATAAAAAAATATTGCAAAATGAGGAAGGTTTTGTTTCCAACTGCGAAATGTTGTTGTTACTTCAAACCAAATAGATCTTCATTAATTAACCTCAAAAATTCATATTCGACGTCAAATTCTAGACTTAAAAATTATTGTTGGAAATGCGGAGTAGAAAGAAGTAATGCGAATATGTTTTGCGAGAAATGTAATATTATCCAAAACCCACAAGAAAGAACTAATTATTTCAAGTTATTTGGTATAGAACAAGTTTTTAATATCGATCAAAAGATTTTAAAAGATAAATTTAGGAATTTTCAAAGTCAAATACATCCTGATAAGTTCAGTAATAGGTAAGTTTTACAAAAATAACTGTGTGGTTATCAAAATTGTTCTTATTCGGTTCAAGTTCTTAGTTTAATATTTATTTCTGCAGTAGTGAGAAAGAACAAATTATTTCAGAAGAATATTCTTCCTTGGTTAACAAAGCTTATCATAAATTAATGTCACCTATGCAGCGTGCGGAGCATTTACTCGAATTGAACGGAGAAAATATTTCCGATAATCAAACTGTCGACGAACCCACGTTTTTGATGAATATTATGAACTTAAATGAAGAGGTGGAAAGTACCATGCACGATATGGAAAAACTAAAACAACTCGAACAGAAAAATAAGACAGAAATCGAAGTTTTAACTAAGGAGATTGATAAACATTTTCAAAACCGCGATATAGAAGCAGCAAAAAAGTCGATAATCAAATTAAAATATTTCTCAAGTATTAGTGATAGAATTAATTCGATATTGAGAGAAGCTGGAATAAGTGATTAATATAAAAAAAATTAGTACTAAAATAAATTTTAATCGTTTTAAAATGGTTTTATTTTGTTTGTAACTTACCTGTTCATTCCCATCCTTAATGGAACTTGTTGGATACTTTTCAATAAAGTAAAGTATCTAATTAGTTGGAACAATCACCTGGATAAGGTAATCTCAAAAGTCACTGCTGCTATACGGACTTGTCGCAAGTCATGGGGATTTTGGCCTAAGTTGGTATACCAAACAATCTTCAAACCCATGCATAACTTGTTTTGGTGCCTGGAAACTGTTTGGGTATCACAGAAACCTCGTCAATACGCCCCATTACCTCCTTAGAAGCTACCAAAAGTGTATCTAGAGGTTTATCTGTTGGAGTATCACAAGAGCCTTGTAAACTAAAGAACCAAATGTATAGTATAATAGTCACAGATACTCCATTATATGACTGTCAATCATAGGTGAAAAAAGATCTTTTGCAAGCCCAAAATACATCTCAATGGTATACAGATGGTTCAAATGATTAGATGGAGTCTTATTCCAGACCAAAAAATATATAACCTCAAGTGTGAGAAGTCCAGAAAAGACATCAAACTAGTAGTAGGTATTCTGAAAGGACACCTCCACATCAATTACCACTATGCATGACTTAGGTGCCTCGAAGAAGTAGTACTTACACTGGGAAATAGGAAAAACCTCCTTTGGAAGGAATCTGGTTATTTGAGAAGCAGAATAATGAGATGCGGAGTCATTTTTTTATGTATAGAGCCAAAACGATTCCCAATTGTCAAAAAAATTCCATTTTTCAGTCGCCATGTATTCAATTTCTGCGTGTATATTAAAAACAAAACAAAAATTTTATTGAAACTATTATTACAAAAAAAAATATTTTTTACAAAATAAAAAACTATTAAATAATTGAAAATGAAATCATCTTTAATGTGATACACACTAAAAAATATATGTACAAAACATTATACTCTGATGTTCTGACAGAGTACATTGAAAAATTTCTTATATGATGAGATAACTCCTTCTATGTATGTTCCTGTCAAACATTATTTTATAAATATAACCAATAAGGGTACAGTAAATTGGTCACATGATTAATACAAGCAACAAATTTATGAGGTTCAATAAATTTTTAGGTTATGTTCGCGACTTTTCAGTCAAACAGTATTTTATAAATATAACCAATGAAGATATAGGAAACTGGTCACATAGTCAACAAAACCAACTAATCGATGAATGCTAAATCAATTTATAGATTATGTTCGTATTACCTGTAAGACATTATTTTATGAATATAACCAAGTTAACAAGGATAATTAGTTACATGATTAATAAGATTATTAATTGATGAGTGCTAAATCAATTTTTGAAAAAACACCAAATAAAAATGCGCGAACTGAAATTTTGAGTGAACAAAAGAGTCAAAACAGGCAGTGGTCAAAAAGATAACCTCAAAATGTGTTGAGGATTTCAACATTAGTCAATATCCATTTTTAAAAGCACTGAAACTACGAATAATTTTTATTATAGGTTACTTTTGCCATATTACAATTAATTTGTTACTACAGCACTTAGTTATTGAATTTTTACCTATAACAACATGGTAAATTAATCATGCAACATTCCAAATTGTCAATTTCGTATTGAAGGTTATGTTTCTGGTACATTTATTACTCTAGTACTTAGTTTTTGCCACTAACAACACAGTAAATAGGTCACATGACTTTTAAAAAGCACCGAAACTTGTTGAAAGTTACTTCTGCGAGTTTGAGGTTATGTTAATAGCATAGCATTCATGTTTCATTTTTGTGTTGACGTAATGGATGGCGTAGAAATGGTGTGTCGTAAATCAATTGATGTGAAAAGAAAGAATTTGAAATATTCGGTGCTCCAAAATGTTAATTTGATTTATTTTAGTAAATACAGTAGGATATGTCAACGTATAAACAGATATTTTGTATTGTTTTTGGCAGTTATTGGGAAACTAAGTTTACATGACAAAATATGTTGGAACGCCACCTCATCATATTATAGAAATTATACAGGAAGTTTCAATTAAAAGATATTCGATTTTTAGGTTACAATATATAACAGTGGTACCTTTAATAAAAAATATACCAACAGAATTGCGAATTATGATTATAACACCTTTTAATTTTCATCAATATTGAAAAAAACAATTTCAATCTACTAAATTACAACTATTAATTGATAAATTTTAATATTTTCTGTAAAAATTAAAACACCACAAGAACAAATTACACTGTCTGGTCCTTCGAGCCTGTCATTGCTAAATACCCGGCTCGAAAGACCAAACAATGTAATTATACATGTTGGTATTCTTCTTCGATTGGATATATTCGGCATTTCTGTTGTTTTACGACTATTAAGACTTATAGTAACCAAAAAAGGAAATAATTTATGTGAAAAATAAAACATTGGAATCGTTTCTGCGAACAATTCGTTCATAGCCCGCTATTTTCTTTGCAAAAATCTAGATATCAACAACACAAACAAGTTTGTGAACTATTCATCGATTTTCTTCAAAATTTTCATAATTTTTTTCCTCTACATATTGAAATTAGAAGGTACATGATTATTTCAATCATTCGTTATTTTAATTTTGTCATTAGTAACAGTATACAACTATAACGATTGGAGAAGTCAATAATATATGATTTAATAGAAAAAAAACAAAAAACTCGAAAAAATAGTTCACTCTGTATTTAATATCTTTTTTCCATCATTTATTCACGAAAAATCGAAAATAACGACGATAAATTAATTCTTATCATCAATTAAGAGTTGAAATGAATTATTTCAAATAAATAGGTCTGTATGATAATCAAAATGTCTTTTATCAAAGAAAATCATCAAATAGGTAAATATATGAACATACTAGGAACAATATTAAATTAATTGAAAAAAAAATGAAGTTGGCACAACTAACTTTTGGTTTCTTCTGAAGAAGGCGCAGCCCATGTTAGTCTTTCTTCATAAAATTTAATAACAACTTGTGGACACTTAACGTTTGCTTGTTTTGCTGGCACCAAGTCAGCCTCGTCTGTACCGACCCACTTCATGAGGAACATAAGTGGTCCTGGACGATAAAAAACCAGTTTTAGAAAATTAAGTTGAGAAGTATCAACTTTTCACTTCTTATACCTTTTGATATGATTTTCATACTGATTTTATATCTCTTTGCCATGTTTAAAATAACAGTTCAAAACGTCAATTTATACTATATATTATACTTATTCTCATAAATAAAATTAAGAAAAATTATCACGAAGGAGAAATAAATGACACAACTAATCAAGATGCAATGCAATGATGAAATTTACCTGCACTATCTGTGGCTCCAATAATTTTTTCCGGTTCTAATCCTCTGTCGAATCCCTGAACTTTTTTATCATCTTTACCCCGTTTGAAATTTTCATCTATTTTTCGTTTTTTACTGTTTCGTTCTTTTTCTTTGGCCATTTTGTCCATTTCATACTGTTTGATCAGACTTGGACAATCTAAATTTTCCTCTGGTTCCCAAGTGTTGTCTTTATCATCATATCTACAATCACCATTAGAATATTATATATTCAAATGTCCGGTACGTGTATTTACATACCCAATCCATTTCAATAGGTATTCTTTTACGCCACGTTCATTTATTCTACTATCGATAATTTTTTCAACAGTATATTCCTCGATCGCTTCTTCCGCATCAGGTTCAGGAGAGGTCTTTTTACTTTTGCTCATAATTATACCAAAAATTAAATTCTAACCTTAAATTACTTTACCGCTTTATCAAACAGATATACTAAATTATTTTCACAAGACTTGGTAGTTTTTGTTCGTTTGACTTCGAAAGGGAAGTTTTTGGATAATAAGTTTACTGTCAGATTTAAATTTATTCTTCAAAAATTGTTTGTTTATCAAAAAATTCCGGCATCTATTAAATAAATAACAGATAATAGCGGTATCCAGTAAATAAACTACCGCCATTAAACAATTTTCTACCTAGATATTTCAGTGATAATTCACTTTAAGTAAGATATTAAAACTGCGTGGTTACCTATGACGTCATAGAAATTTAAATCGATTTATACTGCAAATATAATATAATAAAAAAATGTATATATAACTTACAAGAATCTAATTATATATACAAAAATAAATAATAATGATTTAACGTTAAATTTATAATCAGTATATGAATATTGAAATTGACGGTTTTATCAATTTCCGCTAAGCTACGCCTAACAAACGGTATGCTACTTTAGTAGTGCATCTGTTATAAAACGTAAAATTAGGTAGTGATTAAATCGCTTTGATTGGCGTTAGAGTTAATCAAAAATCGCATTCATTTGTCAATCAAAAATATAAAAAAGTGTGGCGTCTGTAAAATTGCTTTTGTTTGAAATAAGCATTGTGTCTTCACGATTTTTTAATAATTTGTTTATGTAAGTAGAGAAGCCAAGCCAGTTATCGGCTTTGTATATTTTAACCTACAAACAGGACAATATAATTTTTACTACTGTAGAATTGCCGCTATATATTTTTATTTTTCTGCACATTGTTTCTTCTTTCTCAGTTTAAACGGATGTCATACAAGAAACTTGTTATATTCTATACGTTTGTTTTTACATTGTGGTTATTTAATTTATTTGAACTTCCCATCGTTTAAATATTTTATCGTATTTATTTTTCAAAAATGATATCGCTCGAATTTTATACCAAAATTTTAGTTAAGCTATGAGCAGAAGGAGTAGTCCAGTACCTGCACCTCCTCCAGAAGAAGAAGTGGTAGCTCCAGAAGAATACGTAGTAGAAAGAATTATCGACAGCCGTATTAACGAAAAAGGAATAAAAGAATATTTTTTAAAGTGGATTGGTTACGAGGAAAAAGACAACACTTGGGAACCGGAAGGTAATTTGGATTGTCCCGGATTAATTGAAGCTTTTGAAAAAGAAAAAGCTAGAAAAGAAAAAGAAATGGAAAGAAAACGGAAATTAAGTACACCTTCAGATGGAAAGACAGTCAAGAAGAAAACCGACGAAAAAAAATCTTTAGGATTTGATAGAGGTTTAGAACCGGAAAAAATTATCGGAGCCACTGATAGTCCAGGTAAATTAATGTAATTTTTTGTATTTAGTGACGAGTTTCTTACTGATTTTAGGCCGATAATTATTTAGGATGTACTGTTTATTGTAGTAGTATTTTTGGATGTTTGGTAATTTTCATATTTATAGGTCAATTAATGTTTTTGATAAAATGGACGGGTACGGATGAAGCGGATCTTGTTCCGGCAAAACAGGCGAATATAAAGTGTCCTCAAGTCGTAATTAAATTTTATGAAGAAAGGTTGAAATGGCATTCTCCATCGTTGGAAGAAACTAAAACAACAGAGTAATATTTCCCTTGTAGCTCTAAGTTTTTTTCCTTCTAATTTTTTCTTAAATTGATTAGGGTGAAAATTTATTTAATAGGAGATAATTTTCTTTAATTTTTGAAAATTTTAGATTTTTATGAAATTTAGATAACCGTAATGGTATTTCTACGTATATATACATATAATTTTATTGAATTTTTTCTATTTAATAACAAATAGTTGAAAATAATTTGAATATTTTGTAAATTGGGATAATAAAATAATTGCACAATGTAGGTATGCTTTTAGTAGAGAAAGAAAGAAAATACGAATATTTGTTCAGTTTTTTGTTTTTATTTTAAAGTTATTGATCAAGTTTGAACACGTTCACAGCCGTGAGGTTAATAACTTCGAGCACAAACTACTTTTCAAAGAAATTTACAAAAAAATCTTCAAAAAAGTTCCAGTTCTTTTGTTTTTTGTAAAACAAGAGATGTAGTATGACTTTACATGAATTTCAACTACTTTAGCTTCTTTTCATGTATGAAGTATGGTACAACACCGCTTCCTGTGTATTTTGTTATCATCTCATGCTTTTCCAGCTAACAGACTTTGTTCTTCTTCAGTTTTTCTGCCCTTTTCATGTTTATTTTACTTAAAAAAGGCTCTGAAATAGTGAAATCGGCCAAAAAATGACATTTGGTCAATAACAATGCTTTCAGTTTGATTTCAATAAAAAATAAGCTTTTCTGAGTTTATTTTGGTCAAAAAATGCCCTTTCCAACAATAATTTGGTCAAAAATTTCCCTTTTCAATATTAATTTGGTCAATACCAATCCTTCCAGTTTGGTTTCAATCAAAAATAGAATTATTTGAGTTCAATTTTGTAAATTTAATCAATTTTCTGACTTATTTTGGTGAAAAAATGTCCTTTCCAACAATAATTTGGTCAAAAATTGCCCTTTTCAATATTAATTTTTTTATTAGTCCATAGCTTTTCAACCTGAAATATTTCGTTTGACCCTCGTAGCTATTACACATTACCTTTTCAGAAAACTCACTTATTGACATGATCTGTATCATTTGGAAAGCAGTTTTCTCATTTTTCTTTACATATCTAACAATAATTGTATTTATGATTGAAAAGCCAACTTTTCCAAGTGATATTCTTCCTTAGTGACTTTCCTAATTGAAATTCTACTGTTATTAACAGCCTTTGGTGTTTGCATTTCATCATCCCCATTCTCAAATACTGACTATCATACCTTTAAGGTGTAGGCTTCAAAACGGCACTAGAAACATTGCCAAAATTTACAATATATCGTACTTTCAAATATTATTTACAAAAACCAGTTAATTGGTTGATAATTTCGATTTTTTGTATTATTAATATATTCGGATTTAACTTAATTATGTTTATACAAAAAAAGCTGCCATTATGAAAACGTACTTTAATAATTTGTTAATTGATTAGCTGCTTTCTAAAGACGATTTACCTTCATAACTCTGTCATTATCATCACATCATGTAGACCAATTGAATTGGAAATTTACACACTTTCTGGTTCTTTGAGACGGGTATAAACCATATATGAAAGGCTAACTGTACCATGTTAAAATACAGTGTTCAGTTACACTTTTTAGTTCTTCTAATGGATATAAACCTGTTATCGAAGGCTCACAGGATGAGATAATGTGACTGTGTTACTGCAGTACGAACTTATTACATCCACGATTACGGGAATTCGAATTAAATTCATGAGAAATAAGAATGTACCAAATCGTCAAGGCAGAGTCAACATATTAACACGATATTTACACGGAATATGTTTTCGTGAAATTTTAATGTAGCTTTAGGAAGAAAATGCTTAAATAACATAGTTTTGTTATTATCGTGGTTCTCTGTAGTTATTATAAGAAGTAAATGGACGAATATTGAAGTCGAATTTGAAAAATATTCAAATAAATTTGATTCCTCTCTAGACTTGGTAATTATATGCAAATATATTTTCTTCCTATAGCTATATATATACATTTAATGTCGTTTCTGGTTGATATATGAATAAAACTTTAACTAGTTTCTATAGAATGTTGATATAGTAGTCTCAACTGATGTATGTCTCTCCGATTTATGTAAATAAGAATTAAATGGTTTATATTTTTGTCGTTTTATTCATTCCTTCTACCACCATATCATTGGAGGTCGAATAATTGATACACTCTGTATAATACGTCAATAAATAGAGGTAAGTATAAATATTTCCATATTTAAAATATACCCTATAACTTATTTTTTTTAAAATCGTTTTTTATTAATATTATTAATTTTTGTCGTTTTTACTACCTCGTCATTGGATTTTGTACACATTAAAAAGTATTTGAATAATGAAAATAAATTGAAACACTCTGTAAAGTACGTTTGAAAAATGAAAGTAAGTATAAATATCTTCATATTTGAAAAATAACTTATGATCTACGTAATAGAAGCCGTAATTCAATTCAAATAGAATACAAAAAATGATATAAATTATATTAGTTTTCCATTTAGACATTTGTCACGATAAGATTGATTAGTAAAATGGAATGAGCAAATACAATTATTTCTAAAATCGTTTTTGAACTGGTTTTTTATTGATATTATTTTTTTCGTTTTTACTAACTCGTCATTGAATTTCGAATACAATAAAAATTTTAAGTGAAAATAAATTGAAACACTCTGTATAGCGAATGACCGTCCGGGAATTTTTGTTGAGTGGCACAATCTCATTCGAATACTTTTATTTCTTTATTGTTCTGGATAAAGTCTTTAAATCCAGTTTTCAGGATTTCATATGTTCACAACACTCAATTTATAATTAACTGATCTATAGATTAACAAAACTCACTAAATTCTACACATAGTTGTTTTTTAATAGTGGTAGTGCCTAATAATTCATCTACAGCGCGGCCTAATTTACTCTAACCTTCAAAATATTCTACTGCAAAAGTGTCTTTTTCGACTTAGTGATTGCCGACAACTTTATTTATTCTAACCTTCAAACTAAATCTTTTGATTAAGACATCATATACAAATCAAAAATGAACAGAACAACGCGATTGCTTAAGTCACCAACGCCGATTAAGTTTTGACCGACAAGCTACAACCGAACCATATTGTAATATATATGAACAGTTTCTATTAGTGGAAGCTGTTCTGATTAAGGAAGACAGAATGGCAACGATTTTTCTATCCTCCGAGGTTTCAGCTCAGTTCTGCGCATTGTCAAGCATGCGCAGTATAGATAAAGTGTCTCGAACGAGAGAAAATGAATATTGTCGGCACCGTTACCATTCCAAGACTACATAAATGATCCACACCACGTTGTTTTGTTTTACCATCCTATCGCGTCGTTTAAGTTGTTATACTTATATTTAGATGGATTACGACAATGTTATTTCTTATAACTAAATTGACGTCGACTGGAGGTCTTAACTTGAACTACTAATATGACATCCCTCATAAAATACCGCCGCGTAATTTGAATTATTTGAAGGTACTGCTATCTCAGAACTAATAAATATTCAAATTTATGTTTATATTTCTCAAATAACAAATTTTCAAGATAGAATATCACAAAAAATGAAAGTTTGAGAACTATTATGAAAAAAAAAGAAATTTGTCAATCAAATCCTGTTAGGAGAAAAAATTTTAAGAGCACCTATTTCGTTACCCAAATAAAATGTATACAAAAAGGCTTGTTAAAGTAATCTGATAATCCTTCAATTATAATAATAATATAAACATAACGTGTGTATTTATGAATAGGGTAGAAATAAAACTCGAAGAAAATATATATATTTTTAAATAAATATTACATACAAAAATATACAATCAAAATGTTACATATTAAGTTATTATAACCAATTTCAATAGATTTCATCACTTGAACTTCATAATACATCGCTTAGAGTTAATTTAGTATTGTTTATAGCCGATAGCTCTATTAAAACATTTCAAGTCCTTATGTGCATTTGGGAACAAATGTATCACATTAATAGATTCTCAACGTTACAGATAACATTTATTAAAAGTCATTTTGAAAAATTTACCATAACACTATGCATAGTCAAAAGTACAAAAAATTACGAGCACAACAGAACAATAATGAGTCATCAAGAGAAACTGTACCATGTCTACCAAAATTAAATTATCCAGCTTTGTCTCAAATTCCCTAACTTGATATATAGTTATGCTAACAGATCCATCTAGGGCTCTGAAGTTGAACTACAAAAATAATTCAACCATAGATGAACCACATTTGGAGTCATAATATGTAACGCAATTTCACTTTTTTATTGGGTTTCTCGATTGTAATATTCCGATGGAACTTAAATAAATAGCACACAATAAATAATCTTTTGTGTATAAAATATGTCTAATCAATCAAAAAGCTTTTAACACTAAACAGAAAAATGAAATGAACGACATCAATTATAATAAAACTACTTTTATTGATTTGTGTCTGGCTAAATGAAATCTGGTGTGATATTACTTAGTATAGCTTCAAACAGATTGAACAAACAAAACGTTCAACAGTATTTGGCTACTTGTTTCGGTAACAGATTATGTAAAAACACTTTTTATTAATTACTAATATTTTATGATTAACGTTTGACAAATTTTCATGATACTAGAGATAAATTTGTATTAGAAGTTCGTTTAGTAAGAAATTCTCTATACTATATCCGTTTTCAAGATACAGGGGGTTTTTAAAAAATGTATGATTTTGTAGAGTTTCTCAACGCTGAAATGAAGTGTATTAATATACTTTTAGTGTGGCTAATTTGAAAAATATAAACAATTTTTGCAATTAGGTATATAATTAGTTTTATCATTAATTGAATTTGATTAAGAATAGTTTTTGGAAACTCAATGTAAATTATCAAAAATCTAGATATAGATATTTTTACTAATATTTACACATGTAAAATATTTTCATATGAATGAATAATTCCTCAATTTATCCATCCCCTTTTAATCTTGCTAAAATATTGACGAACCTTTTTGAGAAGATAGAAACATGGTTATACCCTTAAGAAGGAAATTAAACAAACTGACAGAGAAAAGGAAGTTTTGAAACTTTATTATTGTCCTTGACAAAGGTGGATATTGATCTGTCCCTAAAAGTTTGAATTTGGCCCGTGTTGTGACATTCTATTAGGAAATGGAGCGAAAACTAGAAGGGTAAAAAAATAAATTGGGTGTATGACAAAAGTAACAGATAAAACGATGTTTTTTTACGTTTAGTTTACGAGGCGTAGATGTTAAATTAATTCAAACATAAACAATTATAACCCTACTTCCATGTAGAAGAGAAACTATTTTTTATTATTTTACCTCTAATAAACAAACTAACAGATCTAAATTTCAACTTTTTCTTTTTATATTTAAACAAATAAAAACTGGCAATTACTGTATTTTATAACGGTAGTAAACAAGCATATATGACAGTTGGCAGAAATGACGGGTGGATCATAGACATCACAGAACAGTGGATAGATGGCGGAAACGATTTATTACATAGCACACACTACAATTGACGATGTCGGATACGAGAGACGGCACGAAACACCTGGTAGTTGACGTGGCGGATTTGACGGATGATGTTACTTCCGTTTATATTTTAGATGTTGTACTTTCGTTCTAGAATCGATAAATTTTTCAACTGGAGTTTATTTGATTGGCGTAAATAAGTTTTTTATTATATTCTGATTTAAATGGAACAACCGATGTCAAATTTCGGTTAGGTTAATTTAGTGTAATGGAATTTTAATTAAATTAAGTGAAAAGGGTAGAAATTTGATGTGGATAGGAGCGTAAGATTGAACTTTGCTTAAGTTAAATTTACATCGTAAAATATAATGTAATTAATTTAGTTTTGGAAGATTTTCTATTATATTCTATAGACATTAATTTTTTTATTGTACTTTTACGTACAATCGTGATGATATTCGTAGTGAACACACTGTTTACACCACCACTACACCAACACTCACAATTACACTGTCTAACGCAAGACTGAAGTCTCTGAAGACGATAAATTGTACTTTATAATAAATAAATTGTGAATTGTATATGACAAAATTAATTATATTAATATGCAGTTGTATTCATAATTCTTATCAATCTCGCGATAATATAATTCAATTATGTCTCGTTAATAAAGGGAGTGCGTGCGTTTCTAAATTGAACTTTGTGTTGATTACACGCGAGATAGTACAGTCATTTTCTACCTGTAAAATGTACAGAAAACGTGTTTGTTTTTATACTGTTCAAAAGGTTAATCCCCATAAATTACTCATCTTTTATTAAGTATCATATACTGGGTATCGTCGATCTTCATTCTTTCTTTCTTTTTTCCCTATATTACAAAGTCTGGACACGAGCTGTCATTCACGCGATTGGTTAGATTCGAGATAATAAATTAATGGCGGTTTCAATAAGAAAAGCATATGGGAATTTTTACGCACACAGTTTCTCATTTAAAAAACGTGCATATCCTATTTAGATTTTCGTTTTTTCCAGACACTTTGAAATTCAAAAGAATACATCTAAATATAATGCAAGGAAATGCAAGTTTGGTCTGTTTTGTTTATATTCGCATTTACATGACAGGAGAGACAGATGACGCGCGCAAGCGCGGTCGCCATTAATTTCTTGATCGAGATAGTGTTCAAACTTTACTAAAATATATGAAACCCGGTATTTTCTATTTCAAATTACTTTTGTATATTCTTTTTTATGTTGTTTTCTTCAGTTTTCAGTGTCTGGAAAGTATCTATTGAAAGTAAATTTCAATAGATTTATTTTTTATAATAATATATAACACATTTCTCGGAAAATATTTGATGGATGTTTCAGACAAAAGGAAAAACATGTTTCTCTCATAAAGTCTTTGGCGTATTACTTCTGTGAGACTTTCCAGCTTTTCCCATAGTGCATATTCTCGATTACTGAATTTTCCACCATTATCTGATTCCAATATTGTTTTTATTAGCCATCTCTGTTTGATTACAAATATATAAGATCAACTTAAGTTAGAACTAATCGTTGGTTTCTTATCAAATCTTTTATACACTGTTTTATATAAATTAACTTTCCAAGGAAAAGGTCACAATTCAATGCAGTCTCCATTTTGTATTAATCATCGGTGAATGTCGACATTCTTCAATTTCGGTTATTTATTGTAGTTTTCGTCCATATCCTGTTTATTTAGATTTTATTTTATATGCGTATTCATTTAGTTATTTGTGTGTTTGTTTTACAATTACATTACAATTTTACATATATTTGGAGTATGTACGAAAAATTTAGAAACATCCTGTATAATATACGAGGGAAAGTAATAATAATAAAAATTTGTACATAATACGAATTTGTAGAATCAGTATAAAGATGATTTTTGTTATCGAGAACAAAAAGAATCCTGGATCCTGGATTGCATAAGTTCTATCCCTTCCTTTTAGCCGAAAACACGATAGCGCCTCTCACGTGGTCTTCTTTTGCGACGCCCAACGTCGGCAGTATTACGACGCGTACGGTGCCAGGCGCTGGTTTCGAAAAGTGCGTCGGTTTTTTGAACACAAACTTTCGATTTTACGTTGCCGTTAAAACGACAGTTACAATTTTTTTTTTATAGAAAATTTAGTGATTCGTTTTATGGTGTTTTTGTTTGTGAGTGTATCTGTGACAATCAATATTGATATTTGGATGTTTTTGTATAGTGTGCGTAAGTAAAAAACACAAAATATATAAATATATTACGACAAAGAACAATTGTTATGAGGGAAGTCATAATTTAATACTCAAAAAATTGAAATAATTATAAACAAATAACAGTTGGCTAATACGACCCTTATATTCCTATTAATAACAAAAAAAGCTACATATATAGATACAGGGTGATCTTGAGGAGCATTGAATAGGATCTTCACGTCCTATTCACATTTTTCTCTAAATATTATTCAGATTTTGTCTCACTGCTAGTAAAAAGTGGGGAAATTTGGCAAAATATAGACCTTAAAGAACTGTCTCTTACGTTCTTAATTTATTTAGACTTTACACTACATTTAACTAACATATATCATTGAGCTAAATAAGCTCGTTTATATACCTAAAACGAAGTTCGCAAAAATTCTAGAAAATAAAGAAACAAAACAAATAAATAGACGTTCCTAGAAATTAGTTCTAGAGAAATAATATAAATAAATCGCCTGCTATGATAAAAAATATGTAAAAATATAAAAAAAAATGTATAAAACGTTCCGCGCATTCGCCGAAGTTTAGAATTGCTTTATATACGAACAGGACCGGGCTCATGGCCCATATTACGCTTTCGTTAACCGGAAATGACATTTTGGAATAGAGATATTGGTACAGACGATCTTTTCTTAGGACTCTGCTTACTTTTGATTGAGTAATATTAAGTTACTTATCTACTGTTCAGGCAGAGTTCACAAAAGATCAGTTTGAGATGTCCGAATCACACACTCTAGATGTAGTAATATTTTATCTTCTTCTTCTACTTTCTTCCATAATAGGTGTACCTTCCTCGATATATCTACTCATCCTGGCTCTAGATTGAAACACCACCTTTTTCGTGGTCGATCTTTACTCCGTGTTCTAATTGGAGATTCATTCCTTGCTATGCACTCTATCATCTGTCATTCACATAATCGTCCGATGTTTCTTTCCGCTTCTTTTTCGTTCTAATTTGTTTTTACCGAGTTTTCATTCTCGTGGTCCCGTTTTTGATGTTTCAGGTCTTGTTTCTGATGTATAGGTAATTACAGGTTGTTTTTACCGCCGTACTACGTTCCGAAGACATACTTATAGCACAGAATTTTGATTTCTCTGTCACCAATTCCGTAATCTCAACGTGGGACTAAGCCAGTCTCCTCCATTGACTGGTATGGGTTTTCGATGAAATAATTTTTGCTTAATGAAAAATATGAATTGGAATGGAACCATCGGTCTTACTAGCGACTATCCGAGAGGTTAAATTCGAATACTTTGTTTTCTCATTACGTATTTTCTAATAAGTCATTGAAGATCCCCCTTTCCTCACACATCCATTAAGACAACCAATAAAGGGTCATTAAAGACGACGCTTACATAATGTAGGCAATCAAATTACAATGAGTAACATCTACCCCAATCCGCTGTTCTATTTATATCTTATCTGGAGTTTAGTCAACGGTAAAGTAAAGCGTCAATGTTTTGATGGAAGATTATATTAGACATTTTGCGTACGGCGGGAATATTATGCCGAACGAAGAAGATTTATGGTTTCATTTGTCGGTGTAGATCTCTACTTAATACTGTTCAAGTGGGATTACCCCCTTTTTATATTACTCAAATAGAATTTTTTGTTTTAATACATATTTTCGAAGTTGATTTGATAATATACGAGTCAAAGCAACTAATTATCTCTTGGGGGGGGGGGGGGGACTACGCCATAAACTGTAATGTAATGTAATAGTTTTTAAACTTACGTAATTTATTTATAACACTAATTATTATTCACTAAACCTAATCACTAATATTTGACGCGCTAATTTATTTAAATACGACTTTAGCTGCTAAACTATCACTTGTTTATTATATCCAAATATTCTAGATAATTCGGATTCTTAAAATCTCCAAAACGTCGTAATAATAAGGTTTTCTTAGATATTGTATCTATAAAAACAGCTTATAAAGACAATACGAAGAATTACACAAAAAACCATAATTTAAATTATGCGCATCCACCAAATTCTAGTATCGATTATCATAAAAGAACAGGATCGGCTTCACGATGTATTACAGTGAACGATTTCCATATCATACTAAATCCTCTTCTACTTTTTCAAAAATTATATTTTGGTCTTTTTTGTTATTCCAAAAAATCCGATTACCACAAAATTTTTTATTTTACTTATCAGACAAACTTTGTACCGAAATTCAACAGTATTGTCGGTTTGTCTTACGGCTCTTTTAATTATAAAAATCTACACTAGAGATGAATTTTTAATTATTATTATGTATTATAATCGCGATCAAAAGTCTGTAGCAACAAATAGTCCGGTCCTAACCTAACCTAACCTAACTTAACCTAACCTTGTTTCTTCAATCCTTATTGGTTACGTAAGAAAGTTTCAGTCTTAATTTATAGCATACCTTGTATTAGAAATGAATAATTAACATTGAGTAGTATTTGCATAGAGAATTATTCAACAATTTTAGCTGTTTATATTTACAAATTCATTGCGTTTGCATTCATTTCTAATGAATCAAGCAAACAGGGTATTTCCCCGGAGAATACAAGGATCACAAAAAGGAAGTAGCCTCTGAATACTGGATTAAAATGAATTGTAAATACACTCTAGAAATTAACTGTTGTTTATTGGGGAATACTATAATATTGTAGGGTTTTAAATTCACTCATTCTTGAATGTTGGCGAATACAATGTACGCGCGTTTCGATAAGCAAGTTATCGTCTTCAGAGACTGAAGGTAAACTGTTTAGTTAGTTTGTGTTAGGTTGTATTGAAGTCTGCGATGTCATAAAGGCCGCTTGACATAATTCAAGACAACGTGCAAGGTCAAAATATTGCATAGATGAATGTTGCACGTCGCTTGCTATTCCATTAGTAAAAGTAAACAAATTCTTAACCTCAAATTTTGTTTAATATTTTGTAAAAGGTTTAAAAATGAGAAAAACGAAACTAACTAAGTAAGTAACGAAGTAAAAATATTAGTCAAGGGATTACTGTCAATAATTATATCTGCTGTTGCCTTTTTTTGGAACCTGATGGACAGGTTGGTTGTTAATCCATAATTAAGTAGAATTCATCATAGGAATGCAGTTTGGCACACTAATAATGTTTCAAGTACGAGATATTGTATGACAAAATTATATGAACTTGCTAAAAGCTTTGGCATAGTAGATGAAAGCAATTCGCCGAAACAAGACTTTCAGGAATGATTTTATCTATGGTTTCAACATTAGTCTTAATTCTATGTATCTGTTTTACCTCGTATACGATGATATAAGTTGATATTTCAAATATTTCTTCATGTATTTTCATTTTTCCATGTAGGTTTTATGAATTGAAATTTTTTTTTTCCATTTTCCAATACAAAATCCTTTATCAAAACGCCCTCTCGCTTTTTTCTTTCTACATGTGATGATATTTTTAATTCCCAATGACTAGTTTATTCCGAAAGCTTTTCCCGGTATCATAAGTCTTCTTATAATGCAAAAAATATAAAAATCTTGTTTACGCTCGGTTGTTCGAAAAAACTCTTTGTTTGGTAATAAAAATTGTCGGCTCTGAGGAACGTTCCTGTCAGGTTTATTATTACGATTCTATTCGTTGGGTTTGTTAACTCCGAACGTCTCTCAGTTGCCGTAACTACTTTTTTTTTTTTCAAAAGGAATGAAACAAACAAATTACGGAAAAGCGCTGCTGAATGCTGTTTGTTAGGGTTAAATGACTTCAGTTTTTAAAATTACAATATAACGTTAAGTCGTTAAGTCGATATATCTATTAAATTAGTCCAGTCATTTTAGGTTTTATCTGTGGAAAAGTTCCTAGTGCACTGAATTTTTTTATGCGCCTTTGTTACAGTGTTGTAATGAGGATGTGAAAAATCGACATCGATATCGTGCCGGATAAAAAAGTTATAAAGGTCAAAAGGTCACGAAAATCAGTTTTTCGCAAATATCTCGCGATGTATTGATCGGAGGTAAAAAATAGTTATTATAAAAATCCTTCCTAGTGAAATTATCTACAAAAAATATCTCATGCATTTTTCTGTAAAATCAACCGTTTTCGTAGAAGAGCGATGAGAAAGCGACTATATGATGTCGATGGTAGACACAGACAATCTGCAACAATTTTTTTCTGTAAATTTTTTGCTGGACATTTTTTTTTTCGAATTCCTCATAGTTTTCGAGTTAATCACGTTTCAAAATATTTTTAACTGTATAAACCCATTTTGAGGTGAAAATTTTGAGGTTAGGAACAAATACCTGATATACTTTATATTAGAAAATTTTGTACTCTACATTTCTTGTTACGATAGTTTTTTTCGAATTCCTCATAGTTTTCGAGTGAATCACGTTTCAAAATATTTTTAACTGTATAAACCCATTTTGAGGTGAAAATTTTGAGGTTAGGAACAAATACCTGATATACTTTATATTAGAAAATTTTGTACTCTACATTTTTTGTTACGATAGTTTTTTTCGAATTCCTCATAGTTTTCGAGTTAATCACGTTTCAAAATATTTTTAACTGTATAAACCCATTTTGAGGTGAAAATTTTGAGGTTAGGAACAAATACCTGACACACTTTATATTAGAAAATTTTGTACTCTACATTTCTTGTTACGATAGTTTTTTTCGAATTCCTCATAGTTTTCGAGTTAATCACGTTTCAAAATATTTTTAACTGTATAAACCCATTTTGAGGTGAAAATTTTGAGGTTAGGAACAAATACCTGACACACTTTATATTAGAAAATTTTGTACTCTACATTTCTTGTTACGATAGTTTTTTTGGAATTCCTCATAGTTTTCAAGTAATTCGTGTTTCAAAATTTCGAAAATCCGTGCCCGTAATTTTGGTAATAGTTGCTCAACTTACTCAGTATTTCAAAATCTCCCAGAATCTAGAAACACTGATTTTCGTGACCTCTCGTCCTTGTAAATTGCGGTAGATCTTGTCAATTTGTGAGTGACAAGTTGAAAAAAGTTTTTTTTATTTCTAACCTGAAAATATTGTTAAGGAAATAGTATACGACTTAGTTTGTAGTTGCGTGTCGCACATTTTGTTCAAATCTTTATGTATCACAAACCATAAGTCAAAATAGCTGCTAAAAAATGAAGGATATTGATTAAATTCGACATTAAAAGCCAGAAAAAACAAAAATTAATGATATATCTTAAAAGAGCATATATTATCAACTATTTAATTCCAAAATCGATTAATAAAATACTTAATTATATAAAAAGAATGTTTAAACAATAGATAATATTTTGTGTAACCCCTGTATCACAGTAGCACATCTTTTTGTCGTGCTTTCAACCAAATTGTCCAGTTGTCAATGCTTTATGAGACTCAAGATTGATGCAGCAAAGGAAACAAACATTTTCTATTTCTTCTAAAACCATCGTAACCCGATGAGGATCCTCCTTGAGAAATTTGTCAAAAAACCCGTACAGGGATTCAAAAAAGTGCTCAAATTGATTGCATGGCTTATGTCGACCTCTGTAGATAAAAAAGGAAATTCTGTATTTAGATTTTTCAATACAGACTCTGAAAATAGCATAAAAAAATCCTTTAAACCAACACCAAAACTAGGTTATGTTTTTTATGTAAGGCTAGCAAATTTCCATAACAATGTCACATAGATTAATTCAGTTTTGAATAAAGTACGATTCAGAATTATGTATACATTACAAACTTTGGTTAGTTTTCTTTGAGAGGAATCCATTTTAACTTTTTAATAATTCATAGTGACATCTCTTAACAAATTATTACATCAAAATAGTAATAAAGAACTGGTTCAACATTCTAATAAGTAGCGCTTAGTCGTAAATATTTCCGAGGGAATTTATTATATCGAAAAGTGGATTGTTCAATAATAAATTCTCGTTTAATGACCACATAACCTCACATAAAATATCATTCATATTGCCCCTAAATAAGTTACAAATGACTTCTGTTTACAGCATAATTTAATGACACTCCAACTTAAATTAAACTCTGATAGACAATTCGATAAATTTATATACAATCTGATAATTATTTTGTTTAAATATAAATAGTTCGAATTGGATTTATTCATCTGTCGACATAAATTAACCTATTGTATGTTTTTTCAAATAAATTAAGAAATAAATCGATAGTTAGATGAAAATAGTAAATTTTTCGATTCTATAATGTACAGACGAAAAGAATTAGCAGAAGGCATTAATGAAAACATTTTATTATCAAGCAAAAACAATTATTAGTATTAGTATAGTTAAATTTCTTCAAAATAATCAATTTAGAAGACCATTCGAGTGACCAATGGACATTGTACTGTTGGTACAAGACCCCACAAACGAAAAAGAAGAAAGATCTAGCCTGTTCTGCCTTAAGTTGGAAATGTTTAAAAATAATCTATAGAAAGGTATAAAGATATCAGGGTGGTTAATTTCGAAATTATGGAAAGTAGAGGTCTTTTCATATGGCAAAATTTGATTCTTCATTTCAAAACTATTCATGGAAATGGAGGGCTATTGGTACCTGTATGGAAAAAAGGATTTTGGCGCCCCTTAAGGCACTAAAACTTCCTCTTATCTTTATTTCTAGTAAAGCTAAAACTTATGTATATCAATGGCCTTATTAAAGCGTTCATCAAAAGTGTCATTTCTTACACAAGCTGAATTACCTGAAATGGATTGTTCAAGAGCTGTAGTCGAAGATGATGTCATCGCTTCATCGGGCTCTGCACCAGTAGAAACTGTTTGGACCAGGACCTGATGTTATCCTGGTCGTGAAATTTCTGATATTACGGATTAAGATTGTTTTGCCTTAAAGATTCAGCTATTTTTTCAGTTTTTTGTAGTATCAGTTTCTTTTACCCGCGAAACTTCCTACTTGAACCTCTCTTCTTTAAATAATTAGTCAGTACTCATGAGAATTAGGAATAATAAACAACAAGTTTGCATATTTGATTATAAAGCAGATATTTGGGAAAAAATTATTGTAACTAGTATCCTTTTTTTGCAATTTTTGCGCCTCCTGACCAATATACTGCGTTTAATCTTAAAATTCATCATTTTGATATTATTGAACACTAAACTTTTGCAATTTGACTTTTCCAAAGACTATTTTTTGATTCGTAATTTTTATTTTCTTATCACACAAGAGTTTGGGAATTAGTAGTAAACTATTTCATATTAATGACCGCTTCTTCAGAGTTTATCTTCAAAAGTCTAACCCTCTTATTAATGAATTTCTGTGGAGAATCTTCATCAATCGAAGAAAATCATATTTTGGAAACACTAGGTACCAAATTTGGTGGATAATAAATAATTTCGAAGCCTTTTTTAGTTCTGCGTATGCTGCAATTATAGATCTGACTCTAGTTAGTCTATTTCAATAAAAACTTTTTTCTCCTGTAATTTCACAAAATGGGCATGGTAAAAAACTTTACCATACACTTGTTTCAATGTATTATTAGTGTAAATTCCAGTTTTCTCAAATTTCACAACAATCCGTTACTCAAAAACAACCTCATTACAAACGAAAGCCACGGCTACACTGGTTAGTCTACAGGCACATGAAATAACCTCAAAATTTTGTTCTCAACAGTTTTTTATCTGGTTTTAAGTTTAGGAGATATTTGCAACGAAAATATAGTTGGTTGAAGCGGTCACTAAAATTTGAAATTAAATAAAATTGATTTATAAATATAGGATTGGAACAAAGATGTTTTCGAATTTGCTTTCCCTGTGTTTTATTTGAATAATCTAGGTATTAAAAAATGTATCTCAAAATGTCTATTTTGCGGTTTTATCATTGACATGAGTTTCATATTTTTCCCTTCATCGTTTTCCATACGCATCGAAATGTCACTTAGCCTTCATTTTACCTGAAATATATATTCCATGAGTTGCTTTCAAATAGGAATCGAATAAAAAACGTTTTGAATAAAATATAAGGGTTTAGAATGAAGTATTCATGTTTTCGAAGTACTTCAAAGACAACTCGCTTTAAATCTTCCCAAAAATTTAGTTCTAAATAATTTGTAATACCCGTTTATAGAAAATTATACGAGATAAGCAAGCAATGGTAAAGATTTCATTTTTAGAAGCTAGATTTGTGGTAGTTTCCCAAGGAATTGTTCATAGATATCCCCAAACTCTTGTGTGACAAGAAAATAAACATTAGGAAACAAAAAATAGTCTTTGGATAGATGATGGATGGAGGGAGAAGAAAATGGCAAGAATAGCATGGATAGCGACAAAAAAAATGGAAGATTATGGAAGATATAGATGAGAAAGAGAAGCGCAAAGCTAAATAAAAGCGAAAGAAAATTGTGGATGAATGGAGGAATTAGACAATTAGACCAATGCATTAAACATCAAAATAGGAAAAAATTCTAATGGAGAATATATTGAAAAATGAAGTTAATTTTTTATTGTGGTATGAGAGACTTATGAGAAACTAAAGTCAAAAGTTTCGAGTTAATTTGTGTTATTAATGATGGGAGACAAGGAAAAACACTGTGGAGGCCGATCAGTTTACTGAACTTTGGAATTTTCAGCCCATCGGTGAGTTTTATCATAAAAACACTAAATACAAAAATTGTAGATCACAAAATTATCTACAAAAAACGTATAATACTTTTTTTGGTACGAGTTACCGTTTCTGAGATATAGCGATTCAAAAAAATATAAAAGTTGTCGTATTCAATGAATTCACAAATATATAACCGAGACTTGTTGTGAGTATTTGTAAGAAATTTCTGTTGACAGGTGGGAACTGTCATCAAATAAATTATCAATTGCCGAAGATGTTCTGCAGCTTTGGTATTTCTCGTGCAATCATTACAGCCAATAAATACAAGAAAACTGAAACATTTATACTTTTACAACTTTTTGAATGGCTATATCTCAGAAACGGTAATTCGTAAGAAAAAAGTTTTAATCCGTTTTTTGTAGATAATTTCGTGATCTACAATTATTCTCTGAAGTATTTTTTGATAGAACTCACCGTTTTACTGATAATCGCGAAAAACTCATTTTATTAACCTTAGACCTTGAATAAAATTGTTTCCATACACGGAAATTAATTGTAAATTAAAAAATTTTACTGATTTTCAGCTTGATTCGAATTTATGTAACTTATTGACCGTACTATTATGGTACTGTTCCTTTCTGTACAACGTAATTATTTCAGAGTAAAATCTTGTGGTGATTCGATTCTACTTTAATTTGTTAAAATAGACTAAAAATATATTTCAAGTTTCAAATGGACATAGTCGTGCAAAGAGAAATAAGTTTTTGATACGTAGATCCGCTTAACTAATTACTTAAGTCTATTCAATTTCCTCTGAATGAACGTTATCCTTTTTACAAAAAAAGTATATAAGGCTTTGATTTAATTTAATTTAAACAATTTGCAATTTTTTTCACTTTTACAAATTCACTGAAAACGTTCACTATTCATTGCTGCCAAACAAATATTAAACAACGTAGCATATTCAAACTTAAAATGTTGTATTGATTGTGTACGTATAATACTTTTTTTGGTACGAGTTACCGTTTCTGAGATATAACGATTCAAAAAAAATGTAAAAGTTGTATTCAATGGTTTCACAAATATATAAACGAGACTTGTTGTGTCTGTAAGAAATTTCTGTTGACTGGTGGGAACTGTCATCAAATAAATTATCAATTGACGAAGATGTTCTGCAGCTTTGGTATTTCTCGTGAAATCATTACAGCCAATAAATACAAGAAAACTGAAACATTTAAACTTTCACAACTTTTTGAATGGCTATATTTCAGAAACGGTAATTCGTAAGAAAAAAGTTTTAATATGTTTTTTGTAGATAATTTTATGATCTACAATTTTTGCCTGATGTATTTTTATGATAAAGATCACCGTTTTGCTGATAATCCCGAAAAACTCATTTTTTTGATCTTTGACATTGAATAAAATCTTTTCCATACACGGAAACGATGGGGAACATTCAAATTTTATTTTCAGTTGTATTTTAAACAATTTCTCTGATTTTCAGCTTCAGCTGCGAATTTATGTAACTTTAGTGTTATTTTTTGGTCTAATTTGACCGGACTATGTCCATCGCAATATTTACTGAAGGCGCTTAAATGCAAATAATTCAAAAAAAGGTTATTGGCAATGACTTAAGGTGGAATTAATCATATTTTGTGGTATTTTTTTTGTAATTAATACAGAATAGTGAGAGTTTAGAGTTCAATGTGTGCGTTTGAATACACAATACTCTCATGACTGCGGAATTCAAAATATTGTTACAAATTCTTCTAAAATTGAAAAATACCATTAAGCAAGAACCTCAAGAACGAAGAGATAATTGATAACAAGTTTAAGAGGTTCAAAATCAGTTTTAATAAAACTGCGCAACGTAAAGTTATTTAAGTTTAGTTAGGGATAAAATTTAGATAAAAAAGAAGACTAGACAATCGCAAATAAGTGAGGTTAATAGCTTCAGCTTTCATATTGCTTAACATGGATGGATGCCACCAAACATTTGACTTCTATAGCGAAATGTTGGTGAAACCAAACTTCTTAAATATATTCTTGATACTAAATTAATACAAAATGGCTTCGCTTATCGTTCAAACAGGCTGAATATCGAGAAATATGGAAGGTGGCAATAAAGAAGGGAGTAGGGACAATCTAAAGAGGAAACGAGGAGAGATAGAGAGAGATATTCATTTATTTAGCTTGTTAGAAGTCTTTGTGAATCATTTTGTATAATATGGAATGAATTATAATAATAAAACATGATTTTGGTCAATATTTCGATAATCAAATTAAACTGTTTTTTAATTTTCAACATTCTATTGCTTGTTTTTAATTGTTTGCTCGCTCGATATTTAAATATATTTTCATTTAATAAACTCCAACGGCGAAATTCATCGTTTATTATATTTTCGTTGTGCTCACATATTTCAAATTATACGTGGAAATAATTGAATTACATTGAACTACAGTCAACGTTGGTAACAGGCACCAAATTCCGTGCTATTTACAATATTTTGTTCTTATATTAAAAATATACAAAGTTGTCCCGAAGTAATATACAAAAATCATGAAGAAGCATGTGCTTTACACATTTAGAAAGACCTCCAAGTACTAAAAGCACACTAAGCAGTATTATTGCAAAATTACCTTACAACAAAACATTAAGCAGTAGTTTATAGTAAAGTTTTCAAAGAAACAAACACAAATAATGTTAAACTCTCCATAGATGATCCAGATGCTCAGAATTTTGTGACATTTTCTTGAGGCGTTGTGATGTAAACCAAAATTTTCTTAATAGTGTATTATTCGGAGACGAGTTAACGATTTGTTTGAGTTTGAGCTACCGAGCTAGATAAAATCCCTACTGGATTTAGATAGAACAGAAACAGCGCTTTCAAAAACATGTTTGGGTGAGAATCTTCGTAGATTAAGCAGTAGGTTTTTGTAGTTTAATGGAGACTTTAAATCTCGTCTTTTCTAGCAATTTTGGACATTCAATCGGGCAAAAGTATAAGAACAAACATCTACAAAACTATATTGAACTGTCAAAGAATAACTAGATTGATGGATTGGTAAAAAGTGTACAGTACATATTTAACAATAGACAAAGCTTTATGAACTGGTGGCTGTGAATTATCGGCATCCAAGGCAGTGAAAAACCTTCTCGTCTAATTGATCAAACTGTTGATTATTGGAGAATGGTCACAGAAATACATGGCTTGGCCTAGAGATGGCGGTAGTTGCTTGAAGTACACAATCAATACAACATTTTAAGTTTGAATATGCTACGTTGTTTAATATTTGTTTGGCAGCAATGAATAGTGAACGTTTTCAGTGAATTTGTAAAAGTGAAAAAAATTGCAAATTGTTTAAATTAAATTAAATCAAAGCCTTATATACTTTTTTTGTAAAAAGGATAACGTTCATTCAGAGGAAATTGAATAGACTTAAGTAATTAGTTAAGCGGATCTACGTATCAAAAACTTATTTCTCTTTGCACGACTATGTCCATTTGAAACTTGAAATATATTTTTAGTCTATTTTAACAAATTAAAGTAGAATCGAATCACCACAAGATTTTACTCTGAAATAATTACGTTGTACAGAAAGGAACAGTACCATAATAGTACGGTCAATAAGTTACATAAATTCGAATCAAGCTGAAAATCAGTAAAATTTTTTAATTTACAATTAATTTCCGTGTATGGAAACAATTTTATTCAAGGTCTAAGGTTAATAAAATGAGTTTTTCGCGATTATCAGTAAAACGGTGAGTTCTATCAAAAAATACTTCAGAGAATAATTGTAGATCACGAAATTATCTACAAAAAACGGATTAAAACTTTTTTCTTACGAATTACCGTTTCTGAGATATAGCCATTCAAAAAGTTGTAAAAGTATAAATGTTTCAGTTTTCTTGTATTTATTGGCTGTAATGATTGCACGAGAAATACCAAAGCTGCAGAACATCTTCGTCAATTGATAATTTATTTGATGACAGCTCCCACCAATCAACAGAAATTTCTTACAAATACTCACAACAAGTCTCGGTTATATATTTGTGAATTCATTGAATACGACAACTTTTATATTTTTTTGAATCGCTATATCTCAGAAACGGTAACTCGTACCAAAAAAACTATTATACGTTTTTTGTAGATAATTTTGTGATATACAATTTTTGTATTAGGTGTTTTTATGATAAAACTCACCGATGGGCTGAAAATTCCAAAGTTCAGTAAACTGATCGGCCTCCACAGTGTTTTTCCTTGTCTCCCATCATTAATTACACAAATTAACTCGAAACTTTTGACTTTAGTTTCTCATAAGTCTCTCATACCACAATAAAAAATTAACTTCATTTTTCAATATATTCTCCATTAGAATTTTTTCCTATTTTGATGTTTAATGCATTGGTCTAATTGTCTAATTCCTCCATTCATCCACAATTTTCTTTCGCTTTTATTTAGCTTTGCGCTTCTCTTTCTCATCTATATCTTCCATAATCTTCCATTTTTTTTTGTCGCTATCCATGCTATTCTTGCCATTTTCTTCTCCCTCCATCCATCATCTATCCAAAGACTATTTTTTGTTTCCTAATGTTTATTTTCTTGTCACACAAGAGTTTGGGGATATCTATGAACAATTCCTTGGGAAACTACCACAAATCTAGCTTCTAAAAATGAAATCTATACCATTGCTTGCTTATCTCGTATAATTTTCTATAAACGGGTATTACAAATTATTTAGAACTAAATTTTTGGGAAGATTTAAAGCGAGTTGTCTTTGAAGTACTTCGAAAACATGAATACTTCATTCTAAACCCTTATATTTTATTCAAAACGTTTTTTATTCGATTCCTATTTGAAAGCAACTCATGGAATATATAGAATATATATATATATATATATATATATATATATATATATATATATATATTCAAAAAGTTGTAAAAGTTTAAATGTTTCAGTTTTATTGTATTTATTGGCTGTAATGATTGCACGAGAAATACCAAAGCTGCAGAACATCTTCGGCAATTGATAATTTATTTGATGACAGTTCCCACCTGTCAACAGAAATTTCTTACAAATACTACCTACGAGCCACCGTTTCTGAGATATAATAATTCAAAAAAATATAAAAGTTGTAATCAATGGTTTCACCGATATATAACCGAGACTTGTTGTGAGTATTTGTAAGAAATTTCTGTTGATTGGTGGTAACTGTCATAAGTTCATCAAATAAATTACCAATTGACGAAGATGTTCTGCAGCTTTGGTATTTCTCAATCATAATAGTCATTAAATATGACAGTAAATCTGAAACATAATATTTACAACTTGAATCGTTATATCTCAGAAACGGTGGCTCGTAAGAAAAAAAATATTAATACGTTTTTTGTAGATAATTTTATGATCTACAATTTTTGTTGGAGGTATTTTAATGATAAAACTCACCGTTTTGCTGAAAATTGCGAAAAACTCATTTTTTTGACCATTGACAGTGAAAAAAAATTTTTCCATACGATGGGAACGATGGGGAACATTCAAATTTTATTTTCAATTGAATTTTAAACAATTTTACTGATTTTCAGCTTGATGGGAATTCATGTAGCTCCACTCTTATTTTCGGTCTAATTTGACCAGACTATAAAATGTTGATTTCGTATTTTCAGTTGAATTTTTGGAAATAACTAGAAATTTCTATTCAATTTAACTGTAAGGTATTCTTAAAAAATTACGTTTCATTTAATATTAAGAACATTAGTTTCTATTTTGGAACTTTCTATCACAAAATTGCACCAAAGTAATTATTCAATCTATAAATCGAGCCTCGATCCATTGAATTTTACGACCGTAAACGGGGCTAATTATGATTAGAGGTCTCTTAATAAATCTTTTAAGAGGTAACTTATAAACAAACTTCGACTGAATGCGTTCTCGATTAATAAAAACCTCTAATTATCATAGCTTTATGCTAACGTTTCATAAATTTACTGTCTGTTTATAAATATCAAATAATTGATCGTAAAATTTTTTGTTTTAGTAAACACAATTGAATTTTTCTTTCTTCTAAACCTTTTTGTGTTATCCCAAGGATTATAAATCCATATTTCAATACGAATTATCCCAGTTTACATTACAAATCTAGAAGATTTCATCGAGTAATATTTCACTGTCTCAAAATCGCTTCAACCTACCGATCAACTATAATTTTTTCATCTGGTAAACGCCCCGTAGATGTGACGAAGACTATTTGTCTTACTGAAGATGGATTAAAGCTCGAAACTAACAACTTTTGAGTATACTAATAGAATTACTCATAGTCAGTTGTAATTTGTTATTTACGTTGAACTGTCTCAATATATTTAACACGGTATTCTGTTTAATTAAATGCAATTTACGAATACAAATAAAAAAAATGCATATTAAAACGGACGTAGACAAAAATGTTTTCTATTAGTGAGAAAAAAATTTGAATACTTCACAGTCGCCTTGTGATAGGTTGATTATCCATTTGGTATACACGAATGTGTTCTGCGCGCTCTTGCGATGATTCACGATGTAGTCTACAGTAGTTTAAAACCGTGACGTGCTTAATTGGATGATTTTGGGACGATTGGAATTGAATAGAAATATACTATAATAGTGTATGTGTGGTGTTGTGAATTATAAATTATATATTTATATCGATGTTCTATATTTAATTTGTATTTTAATTTGTTTTAGGTTCATGGATGTTCTAACGAATATGAAAAACCAGTGATTTGTTCGATTTTTCAAATTCTATTGGATTACATCGTAAATTCAGTGAATTTTTATCAGTTTTTTCGAGTTTTCACCATGATCGGACAGGAATAATTGATAGGTGAGTCAAAAATAGAACAAATCAAATAATTCAATATTAAAATCGAGCTTCACTGTCTTTTTTGTTTATTTCCATGAAATATGTCGAGATTTGCATTGTTTACGAAGTGTTTCCAATTTTCAAATTATCTCGTTCGAATGTTTCATAGAACTTAATTATGTTTTATGAGAATTTTTTTAAATAACAATACTTTCATATTATGCATATATATTTTCGTTCAAAAATTCAATATGGAGTTGATAAAAAATCTTCAAATTTTGATGAAAACACTCCCACTGTTTAACACTCACATTTCCTGAGATGACAGTGAAATCATTCAAATGTCAGTCACAACATCTTCATAATTCCAAGTTTTTTTTTTATTTTCCTGAAAACTCTTCACTTTTGAATAACTTCCAAGCAGCTTTTTCATTGACCGACTTTCAAACTGATCTTACGTATCTGAGAGCCAAAAAATGTTTCCAGTTTCAGTTTTCCTTTTTTGATATTTGGTAAAATCTTAGAAAGACTTAGTTCTTCTACACATTCTACTCATTTGAACATAATAACTAGACATGAGTCACTCTTGAGTCACTATAAATTAACAGACAGTACTATTCGCTAGAAACTTGTAGCGCCCTCTGTGAAATTTATCGTTCCTGAGATACGAACGGCCGTTCTTAGTTGTCCACCCGGTACATGTAGATTTGAAACTTCACATAATACAAGATGTTCTACCGAAAGTCAACTGTAACTTTCGTTATTCTAAATAGAACATCCTGTATATTAATACATGTTTGAATTCAACCTAAAATTTTAGTATACTTTTGTCTAAAAACTTTTTTCGAAAAATGAATACTTTTTTTTGTAAAAAATTTGACCGTTACAGATCGTTATAAATTATTTTTTTACGAGGACACCCTTAACGATATGAAAATGGTTTCTATTCGGTTACTTTTATCAAAGTCAGACGTATTTGAATCTATGTTGAAAAATTTTTCATTTTATACAGGGTGTATATGAAAAGTGTTCAAAGTTTAACTTCATAAATATCAAATTTCTTCATTTTTTTAAATAGTATACCCTGTATATTAATACATTTTTGAATTCAACCTCAAATTTTAGTATATTTTTGTCTAAAAACTTTTTTCGAAAAATGAATACTTTTTTTTGTAAAAAATTTGACCGTTACAGATCGTTATAAATTATTTTTTTACGAGGACACCCTTAACGATATGAAAATGGTTTCTATTCGGTTACTTTTATCAAAGTCAGACGTATTTGAATCTATGTTGAAAAATTTTTCATTTTATACAGGGTGTATATGAAAAGTGTTCAAAGTTTAACTTCATAAATATCAAATTTCTTCATTTTTTTAAATAGTATACCCTGTATATTAATACATTTTTGAATTCAACCTCAAATTTTAGTATATTTTTGTCTAAAAACTTTTTTCGAAAAATGAATACTTTTTTTTGTAAAAAATTTGACCGTTACAGATCGTTATAAATTATTTTTTTACGAGGACACCCTTAACGATATGAAAATGGTTTCTATTCGGTTACTTTTATCAAAGTCAGACGTATTTGAATCTATGTTGAAAAATTTTTCATTTTATACAGGGTGTATATGAAAAGTGTTCAAAGTTTAACTTCATAAATATCAAATTTCTTCATTTTTTTAAATAGTATACCCTGTATATTAATACATTTTTGAATTCAACCTCAAATTTTAGTATATTTTTGTCTAAAAACTTTTTTCGAAAAATGAATACTTTTTTTTGTAAAAAATTTGACCGTTGCAGATCGTTATAAATTATTTTTTTACGAGGACACCCTTAACGATATGAAAATGGTGTCTATTCGGTAACTTTTAGCAAGGTGAGATGTATTTGATTCTATGTTGAAAAATTTTTCATTTTATACAGGGTGTATATGAAAAGTGTTCAAAGTTTAACTTCATAAATATCAAATTTCTTCATTTTTTTAAATAGTATACCCTGTATATTAATACATTTTTGAATTCAACCTCAAATTTTAGTATACTTTTGTCTAAAAACTTTTTTCGAAAAATGAATACTTTTTTTTGTAAAAAATTTGACCGTTACAGATCGTTATAAATTATTTTTTTACGAGGACACCCTTAACGATATGAAAATGGTTTCTATTCGGTTACTTTTATCAAAGTCAGACGTATTTGAATCTATGTTGAAAAATTTTTCATTTTATACAGGGTGTATAGAAAAGTGTTCAAAGTTTAACTTCATAAATATCAAATTTCTTCATTTTTTTAAATAGTACACCCTGTATATTAATACATTTTTGAATTCAACCTAAAATTTTAGTATACTTTTGTCTAAAAACTTTTTTCGAAAAATGAATACTTTTTTTTGTAAAAAATTTGCCGGTACAGATCGTTATAAATTATTTTTTTACGAGAACACCCTTAACGATATGAAAATGGTTTCTATTCGGTTACTTTTATCAAAGTCAGACGTATTTGAATCTATGTTGAAAAATTTTTCATTTTATACAGGGTGTGTACAAAAAGTGTTAAAAGTTTAACTTCATAAATATCAAATTTCTTTTTTTTTAAATAGAACCACCCGGTTTTTTTTATTTTAATACATTTAGAGGTAAAAAATAAGGCAAATCCACGTATACTTTCCTGCATTAAAATAGAAAAAACCGGGTGGTTCTATTCAAAAAAATTAAGAAATTTGATATTTATGAAGTTAAACTTTGAACACTTTCTATACAAATCCTGTATAAAATACAAAAACTTTCAATATAAATTCAACTACGCCTAACATTGATAAAAGCAACCGAGCAGAAACCATTTTCATATTTTTAAAGTTATCTTTGTAAAAAAATAATCTATAAGGGTCTGCAATGTTCAAATTTTTTACAAAAAAATTAATAACTCAAAATGAATGCATTTTTCGAAAAAAGTTTTTAGACAAAAGTATACTAAAATTTTACGTAGATTACAAAAATGTATTAACATACAGGGTGTTATATTTAAAATAACAAAGTTACAGTCGACTTCCGGTAGAACCGGAAGTCGGCAATCTTTGACAATATTTTAGTTAAAAAGATCGTATCCAAAAACCCAAACGTAGACATGATTTTACTATAAGTATTTTGCCATATATAGATAGTTTCAACTCGTCGTGGGACATCCCATATAGTCCGGTCATTTGGTTATACAAAAAGTCAGAATAAGCTGAAAATCAGTGAAATCGTTCAAAGTATAATTATAAATAAAATTTTTGATTTCCCCCCCGTTCCCATGCATGGAAAAATTTTTACTAAAGGCCAAAGGTCAAAAAAATGGGTTTTTCGTGATTTTCAGCAAAACGGTGAGTTTTATCATTAAAAAACTTCAGACAAAAATTGTTAATCATAAAATTATCTACAAAAAACGCATTAATACTTTTTTTCTTACGAGTAACCGTTTCAGAGATATTGCGATTCGAAAAATTTTAATTTTAAAAATATGTACCCCATTCCACGGAAGTCGTCCATTTTTGAAAATATTTTATTTAAAAAGATCGTATTCGAAAACCCAAACGTAGAAATTTTCATGATTTCACTACAAGTATTTTGCCATATACAGATAGTTCTAACTCGTCGTGGGACACCCTGTATAGTATCTTTTCTTCTTCAATTGGAGCATATTTGAAAGGAAATTTTGGAATTTTTTTCACATAGGTAGGCATAGACTAGGTTTTGACGTTGTAAAAAACAGTGAAGGACTTTTTAGAAATATCTTTTTACGCTTTTTTGATTAACGCTTATGACATCTCAAATTTTCGCAAAAACTCACTAATTTGATAAAAATAAACTACAGATACTACCAAACTGTACACACTGTCTTCACTAGCTTAAATAAGTACAAACGGCCATTTGCTTACCATAGCTTAAATTCCCGCCAACGAGATTTTCAAGCTGGAATTAATTTTGGCGGGAAAAGGTTTATTTATGGGAAAATTCAATATAAAACAGGTAAATCAAGTTATTAACTTTTAGTTTTTCAGTATCTTAAAACAGTGTGTTCAGTATGAATATCGTCAACGGTTTCAACAATTTCTAATTAAGATTAAATTATTTTCCAATATTCTAATTGTTATTTTTTCGTTTATTTACCATTAATGGTTTAATATTAAAATGAAATAAATAAAATGTTTATCGAATTGTATATTTTTTCTCCAAAATAGTCATTTTTTAACCACCATTGAAAAGTTAATAGAGCGCGATAATTCTCACATGTATATGCTCCATTTTTTTTTCTCATCTAGTGAGAATATTAGACTATATTCGTAAACCCGGGGGAAGTTTCCACTTCCGTAAATCTTCTTCACTAATCAGAGTAATCTAGTACGCTCCGATTCACCCTTCTCTTTGAACCTTTCTCCCACTATTACTTTCACGAATAAATTCACTATTTTCCGATACGTAAATCAACAACCGCTTTGATATTTCTACAAATTTTCTATACCAATTAAGTTTCTTTCCATTTGGTATTTTCCATTTAGTTTTATTGGCAAAGTTAATAGTTCGTTCCATAAAGTGAAGTTATTAAAAACTTTCCACAAAGACGTGGAATTTCAAGCTATAGTTTGATTCGTCTGAAAGCTTGTGGAATAAACTTGCAGTTACTTTAATTACTTTCAACCCTTATATCCTACATTCCCTTACATCTATCAATACTTAACCACCATATTGTACGCTGGGGAGCTTGAGGCGTTTCACCAATTACTTTTATGACTAGAAAAATAGAGAAAAATAAAGAACGACTGTCAGATATATCGATTGGATCCACCTCAACACGAAAAACCAGTCAAAACAGTAGATTATGGGGTAATCAAGGGATTTTGTCCCATTTGAAGAAAAAGAAAGTGCTTTTCTACCAACGCACTTTTTACCAACGACATTTTCCTCTTTCCTAACCTAAAAGTTTACTTGCAGGAAAGAGATTTATTGAAACGGGTTGAAAATCAATATAACAAACACCAAAATTATGATAATCAGCAGATAAACACAAAATACCACTACCTTAGAATTGAGACGCCAAAATTGAACAAGTTGGAGGTCAAATATCTTGGGAGTATTATTATGGAGACTGGTATAAGAAGGTTTGATGAACTTTGTCGCTTTATCCGATAAATGACGATGAAGCTTTCCATACAACACTCGTAAATTTGCTGATATGATTATGTATGTGTTTCCACCCCAGTTGTAGTTGATTTTTTTAAAAAGTATTACCAAGATGATCGCAGAAGTAACGGAAAAAAAAAATTTGGAAAAAAATTATTTATGTTTCAACGTAATCTCCATTTACCTCCAAACACTTTTCCCAGCGATGTTCAATAAGTTTGATATCTTTTTTATAATAAGAATCTTCAAGCCTGAAAACAAACAATAATCCGAGGGAGTTAAATCTGGCGACTATAATGCATAAGGTGGCAATTCAAACTTTTATTAATTATCTTTGAAGCAACAATCATTGAAACTCGGATCTTTAGTAAGCATATGTCGTAGAGAGTTTCTTGAAATTGGCAATTCTTATCCTTAATGATCAGCACTTATTTTTGACGACCATTGTGTTTGATATCTCCAAGGAATCCAGTCTCCCAGATTCTTGATTCAACCTGTTCACAGTAGACGAAGTTAAAACACTTTTCCGATCGTATTTTATATGAAATATTCGCCGCCAAGCTAGTTATGACAAGTTTAAACTTGTATATTTTGAAACATAGTTTCTTCTTTGCGAAATTATTTTAAAAACTTCCAAGAGGTCGTTAATGTCATATAAAAGTTTTCGAGAAACAACCATGGGTTTGAATAGTGAAAAAGCAAGAGTGTTTGAATGAGAATTGAGCGCCCTAAGACGTTTCTCTAAGTAGGAATGTCTTGAATACAAATCGTCTTCACAGACGTCAAGAATATTAAGTATCAAATAAAATTAAAGTAATTGAGTTTATTTGGGATGAAAATATACAGATAATAAATGAAGGAAAGAATTTTTCTCACCAATACAAGAGAAAATTTCGATCCAAATTCGCACAATTGAATAGATGGACAAATTAATAAAAAATCCTGGTAGATTTTCACATATTTAATGAGCAAGTCAAAGATTAGTCTTGTATTCAATATTTCATCATTTGTCTTGTGGTCGAATGTGTGACCACGTTTATAATTTCATCCATTATGATGCTGAACAAGATCTGGTTGTCTCCTTGTCTGATACCGGCCGTCCCAAGTATTCTACTGCCCAGTTTATTGTTTGTTTTTATTATGTTGGGGTGAATCTACCTTCCCTTTAGTTCTAACATACCTCAATTGTACTTTATCAAATGCTTTGGTGAGATCCATGAAGCACATATAGACTTATTGAACTCTATAGCGTTTTCTTTTCGTAGTAAAAATACACGCAAAGATTTTGTTGTTGAAGTTTTAATCCCAAAATGTGTTATATATAAAAGTATTATTGAAAAGAAATTTATTGCAAACTTGAACCTTAAAATTTGTGGTACTGCTACCAAAAGTTGTCATGGTGTATAAATATCAGTCCGCTAACTTTTCTCATACACCTCGTATTCTGCATTATCATTAATAAGAACTGCGAGTAATTTGAATTTAGATTATTGCAAATTTCGAAAAGAAAAACTTTTCTTTTTGTGTAAATAATTAAATATATGGAAGTAAGTTGCCGAGAAAAATTGAATTTTGGATATTTTAATATAAATTTTCAATGAATAAATACATCGTTTAATTCTTTATTAAAATTTTTAAGAAGCTTGAAAGAATTTATATTATTGAATACCAGGAGTACTTGCAAAGACGTATAATGCAATAAGTATAATGAAATTCGTAAAATCTGGAAAAGTTCAAGGTTTCTTTTCTCGTGGGATTATGGAAAATTTGGGAGGACCGCTTAAACGTCGAAAAATCGGTCCTTCAACAATTAATGAAAAACTATGTATAAATTATATGATAAATTTTACACGGCTTCGATTTTTGTGATTTGGATTGTGATGGTAAATGGTTTGTTTCTTACCTTGAATAAAAAAAATAACTAGTACGAGTTAATTGTAAAGTTTGGAGTAATTTATTGACAATGGTATACCTCAGGGTTCAGTTTTAGGTCCAAATATCTATACTACGAAAGATCTCATTACTATTAAGTCCTGGTCTGATCCTTATCTATATATTGACGGTGCCTTTCAATAGTCTGTACATGATCCTTTGCTTTTTTTGCCTTTAAATTTGTGTCTAAGCAGATCGATTCTGGTACTGCTACAACTTACTACTCGTTGTTAGAATCGCATCTTCGTTATGGTTTGTCTTTCTAGTTTTTTCGAATTTAACTTCAAAGAACAAAAAAGCAATTCGTTATAACTATGGCTATGGTTTGGGTAGTAAAACGCATTTCGAATTCTATTTTTTTGGTTCCCAAGCCCTTTCCCAACTCAACCGAGTTTACCAGAAGAAAAAATTTGGACATTTACTCAACAGCACTCTAATTTGGTGAAGAATTACACATTCCAAATACATTTAATAAGTTCCGGAGATTGACAGGCATTTTCTGCTTGAAATATCTTAGGTAGAGTCGAGAGAATAAAAAATAGAGCAGATCAAAATTTCCTAAGAACTTGACATTAACAGAAGTTGAAAGCTTGGATGAAGAGTTAAACATGACTGAAGATTATTCAATGCAATTAAGACACAGTTTCTAATCGAAAAGAAAATAGCGAAACAAATAAAAATAGAAGTTATGGAAAAGCTTAATTAGATCGAAAATTTGAGTTCAAAATCTTACTTTTTCAATGTAATAAATATCATCAAAATAATTCAATGACGTTTATATACATATTTGAATATCACCCATATTCAGTGAACTAAACCCCAAATTAATTTAGTGGCTTTTGTACCAGAATTAAAATTAGATTGGACTCGATATTTATTAAACAATTTGCTTTTCCAAAATATTTCGCCAACGTTTCCGATACGGAATTAAATGACTTGGTATAGTTGTTTGTTCATTATACAGTTTTTCGTACCGTATCCTATTTGCAGCGCCAATTCAATTACTTTGAAAATAAAATTAATCAACTTGACATTTGAACTAGACTAATTTTTGAATAAATTAAACAAGTAATCATTATGAATAAACGAAAGTATGTTTTTGGTTATTTTTGGACAATTTGAACGCTTTATTTTTGATAAAATACAATAAATTATTTCATTACAAACAAAAGTAGCCCCAAAGTGTCGATTCTACTACTTTTCTAGTTGATTTAGTCAAGTTTTTGGTTTTGTTAATTGGTTGATGCAATGATTTTTCTCAAAAAAGAGTAACAGTTATCAAATATTACACCCATATCATTTGATCCTACTCAAATAGCTGTTATATATGATACAAAAAGATCCTGGAATGAGGCTACGTGTCATAGAAATGGCCACTATTGGTCCGAAACAATGGATGCAGGTGATTCAACATCAGGTTAGTTGGTTTGTAAATGTGTGGTGCGGAATTCAAGGCGGAAACGAAAACATTTTTGGGTATTATTAGGAAAAAATGTGATCAAATTGATTAAATGATCTTAAATGACATGAATTTACGACAACAATCCACGATAATAGACATCGAACAACATCAAATGACAATAGATGTCAATTGTCTTCAATAAACGTCAATGTCATTTAGGTGAGGTCAAATAATGAGTACAAAGTTATTAAATAAATGAAATTATTGATATTTTTTCTTACTTTTAATGAAAACTACCTTTTTTTAATACTTACTGATTGCTAACTCTAGAGATCTAATGAAATTCCACTAATAGATGGCGCTACAAAAAACAAAGGTGTACTGTGGCCGGGTTTGAGTTAAACATGGCAGTCACTATCATTTGGCAGCACTGTCTCTGTCAAGAAAGTGTACAGAGCTGTATTAATTTCTCCTGTACGTATATACTTACAAATAACGGTTTTAACTATCTCATCATCAGTATCTTTTATTTAAATCATTCTCAAAATACCAATTATAGCACTTTTTTATTTTTTATTGCAGTTTAAATTAAGTTTGATTTAAGTGTATTTTTTCCTGTGATGTCATGAATTATTCAAGTCCATAAAATTAAGGACACTAAAAGTTGTTAAAGTAACTGATGAATATTTAACACTCCTTTAAATACGAAGTCCGACTGTATATTTTTGGAGTCTCCGAATTGAATAATATTTTTAGCAGAAATATTTTCATCCTATTTAAACCTAACCTCAAATAAATAGTTATTTTCGTTTTCTCTTCTTAATAATGTCAAATTTCGTCGTTGAGTGTTGAGGTGAATTATCTCCGTCAAAATTCATCTGCAACTAAATTTGCTACTACAAACTTTTTCGAGTTGATTAGTACGTCGGAATTGCGGGCGTCTGTTTGTATTATTTTGGAAAAATTCGCAAGAATCGATCCAATCAAAAGCAATTCATACAGAAAGTCGTTTTACGAGGCGGAAGTTATTTGAAAAATAACATTGAATTAGAATGGATGAAACGTCGAAATAAAAAAACAATCAAAACAATGGACTGAAGAGAGAGGACCGGGTTTCAAAGCAAGCAAGGATCGTTCCATTTGCAAGCAAGGTCATGACGTTGGTTATTTGGAAAGCGCTTTGGATAATTTTCATTGGCTATCTTGAAAAAGCAAAAACTATCGAGGACGAGTATTATTGCAACATTTGAGCGAAGAAATCAAGCAAAAATGGCCGCATTTGGCTAAGAAGAAAGTGTTGTTTCATCAAGACAAGGCACCAGGTTATTGCAGTTGCCAAAATTAATGAATCAAAGGTTGAATTGCTACCTACTCGCCAGATTTAGCCTCCTCGAATCATTTTCTATTCCCAGACATGAAAAAAATAGCTTGGTGGTCAATAATGAAGAGATAATGTCGGCAGTTAATGGCTTTTTTCAAGACCTTGACGATTCTTATTATAAAAAGGAGATTACGTTCAAAACTAAATGAAGAAACGCGAAAATTTTAGAGGCCAGGTACTTCTGAGACCACCCTGGTATATCACATTATACCCGCTACTTAGATTACGAAAGTTACTACTAAATTTACTTTCTCAAAACATTATCTACTGCAGACATATTTTATCATTGTTCCATTTAAGAAAATCATCAACATCGCTGCTACTTTTTCATTTGAAGTTGATTGGTTTTCTGTTCAAGCGTGTGCCAATTTGCAATTTCAATACCCGCCATAAAATTTTAACTTACAATGCGCCAATTCGTGATCGTGGTTGTTATGAAGATTAGACAACTCGTGACGAAACCTAAAGGATATAGAAATTATAGATGTTAATTTTCGGTTTTTCCAGCTTTACCAAAAGGATTAAGTACTACTGAAGCCGTCACGGTTTGTATAAAGTACTCGGGCTACCTTTTCGTTTACCTGAAATATCCCAATTCCTAGTTTGCTCATTGTTATTTCAATGGATTGAAAATCTTTGTAGCTCATTTAGTCATTTTTCAAACACCATTACGAGATTTTCCGCACCTTCATTTCGTTTTGTGAATAATAACGGAGATAACCTACAAAAATTACATGCATATTCACACTGAATAATACACAGAAAGCGATTTTTATAAATTAACTGATGATAAGAGAATAATACAGCAAAAAGCATCTTTCGCTTGAATGGAAAATGAATTACTTTCATTTTATATATATAAATACGAGGGTTGTCTGAACAGTTTCCGACTTGAATCTCAAGCTATCACCACTCGGAAAATATACGTCATCTTTATAGTACAGGAATTATAGATTATAACATTGTGTAGTCGCGTATATTACGGGGTTTGTTAAAAATCTTTGATGTATAGTTATAAATCAATTAAAGAGAAGATGGAACATTAGGATTTTCGTCATCGTCCACGACTAATATCACTTCCTTCCAGTTGAAGCAGTCGATTCACCACAGGGGAAACCCCCGACAGTTTCTAAACCCTTTTCCAACTAAATCCTTAACCTAGAAAAAGATAAAAAACATTTGTATATATAATTAAATAACGATTAGTCAGTGCATGCTAGTGAAACCTTTGAACTCTTAGGGAGTATTGCAAAGCAGCTCCAGAAGTATCTTCTTGTAGTGCTGCACTCGTAAGTTGTTTAGAGTGCTGAATTCTTTCTATCTCCTCTCGTTTATCTCTCCTATCGTGTTAGTGAACATACAACAGCCTCAGCATAGACACAATGCTGCAAACTAGTTCCACTACAGAAGAAAAATGGCCAGCCAACTCAGAAAAGCACAATTTTGACAGCACTATATACGTACACGTCGATTTCCGGGCGGAAACGACTCCGCAGTCGTCCATCTTGGTTCTATGATACCAACTACTCGATCTAAACATGATTGTCAAAAAAAAATAGCCTGAAAATTAAGTTTAAACAAATTAGGCATTAGTCAGGAAAGTAGTTGCTTTCTCCTTCGAAGAATACATTTTCGAAATAATGAATTTCGAAATTATTTCAAAGGTGGATCGTCGTAATCCTTTATTTTATTAATTTCAGTTGTATACTTGGTAAATATACCGAAACGTTGCTAGTATTATAATCAATCAAATTTACATACCGAAACTGATATTCGTCTCTGATGGGAATTAATTATATATCATGAAATTTCTAGAATTGTATGGAGTGAGTAAATTAATATTCTGTTAGCGTTTCGGGGCGTATGTTCAAATATACAGGGTGCCATTACTTCCTTCGAAAATAGCTATTAATAATAAGAAGAAAAAGTTTTAAGGTACTGGATCATATAGATCAATACCCGGGCAGTTAATAAACGGTTTTGTTGTGGGACTGAGGCAATCAAACTACTAATTTATAAGCGTTTTAGTTTTGAAAATGGAGTCAATAAAACACCGGAGTGAACTTTATTGAACTACATCGAGGAATTACTTAATGAAAACATAAATATTCGAAAGCTCGGAATATATATTAAATAGAGTACACCTCGGTGTTTTATTCACCACAATCCGCAAACTTAAACGCTTATATATAGATACATATATAGCTTTCTTTTCAATTTCTTATTTCTTACACGTTTTTTTATATGATTTTGTTGAACAATAGGTCGAAACGTCAAGTTTTAACAAAAGGGTTGGGGGTAGGATGAATATCCGTTAATTGACAAGAGTTGATCCGATTTCTTAGTCCGTTTGTACTTTCTTATTGATATAAATTTAAATAAAGAGTCAAACTACTACTTAAAAGAACCCATTTCAACAATAAACACACGTTAAATTAAAAAGTTTCCTAAAAACAATACAGTAAACAAATCTCACGTCAAATTCAACTTTTAGTAAGGTTAGTTATTGACGTTACGTCAATTATATCGTTGTCTCTTTTCACAATTACCACAGTCAGTTTAAAAATCACGTATGTCTTGTAGTTGGTATTGAGAAGAAGACAATCGATTTTAGGTTATCACGTTTGATTTCTACTGGTAGAAAATATGTGTTCGATAAGTCGGTTTCATTCACGTGATGTGAATTTTCACAATGTATGTTAAATATTATTCCATATTTTCGATGTTTTTACTTTAAATTTAAATACATCTTTGCGAAAATAATAAAGATTGATTATTAATTTTTAAGTGCGTTCGAAAATAATCTAAGTATATATATATATAAATGAAAATATTAGTGTGGTGTTGGGAAATTTCATTATTTATTTACTCGGGAAATGGTTGTTTTCGTTCGAGTTCACAATAACAATATTTTGAGTGAAAAATTTAATCAAAACTGATTTTCCTCTCCTGTCTCGCAGGAAATTTCATCAAAAACGCCAGAAAACGAAATAAATAAAATTTATTTTCTACTCTTTCAGCCTTTTATGTTTATTTCAGATGAAAAAAAAATATGTTGGGATTTATTTTACGATATAAAAACAGAAAAAAATCTATAGAAACTTCACGCGATTGGTTGATAAAATGAGAGAAACTAACTGTTCTTCAAATAGCGTTTCCACCTCCAATAATAAAAAAATGCAGAGTAGCGTAAGATTTCTTTTTTACAACATTCTATTCAACCTACTTTATTAATTTGTCTCTTTAGATCGAATTCCTATGAACTTATCGACTAAAATTCTGAAACCTTCCTCTTTCAGCGAAATTTTGATGTCTTTTTGTGTGTGTCTATTTTCTTATATCTGGTATCTTTGTTTTATATCGTCTTTTATACCCTGCAATATTCATTTCTTCTGTCTATCTCCTTTTCGTCCTCCTTTTCTTGTTTCTGTAAGTTCGATCTTCATATATCCTCCCGTATAAATCGTTCTTCCTCCATGCTTGCGACGTGGCGAAACCATCTTACTTCGGCTTCCTCCATTTAATTTTTAAATTCTCTTATGATTGTTTTATTCTCTATTTTTAGAAGTCTGTTTTAGTTTTCACAAATCCACGTACATGTCTTGACAGTTGTAGAGATGTTGATACGCACTACGCTTAGAACTCAGTGACGTCATTTCTTTACTGACAGTTGACATTGTCGCTCGCGTCAATGTTTGGCGGCTTTCGCCTTATACACACGTCAGAGACTGATTTCTAGTATAGAAATTGATTGTTGATATTTAGAACACCACTAGTTAGGAAATGTGCTTTCGAACAACATCAAGTTTATAAAAATCGGACTTTGAGGCATTTATTCATAACAAATATAAAAATTTTGTTTTTTCAAAATTTATACTTTGAAATACGCCCTGGTAGCTATATGTTCGAGTCAAAAATTACATTTAATAATGTAAAAAGTTACTCATATATTAATTTTCGAAATGTAAAATCCAAATTTAACTACGGGCAGTATATTGTCCATAAATGAATAAAAAGTCTATAAGTACTTTCAAATAGATATTATAAAATTAATTCTGAAACATCTAATAAGTTAATTTGTTAAAATAAAGCTAAAACTTTTTCCTATTGAATCTTATTTAGTTTATATCTAGTTCATACTCTAAAAAACGTTTTTCCACAAATCCAAATACTTGTGCATTTCTCTTGACAGTTGTATAGATGTTGATGCGCAATAGCCCACTACGCTTAGACATCAGTGACGTTTACTGACAGTTGACATCGTAGCTCGCGTCATTGTTTGGCGGCACTGGCATTATATACACGTCAGCGACTGATTTCAAGTATAGAAATTGATTGTTGATATTTAGAACTTCATTAATTAGGTAATTAGTTTATATAACGCCATCTAGCAGTACTAATAAGACTATTATGATAAGGTAGGTCTCTGTGCGAATTTTACAGCTAGGAAAAATTTCTAATTTCTGTTCGGGCAAATGGTTTTACACATTTCTGAAGATATCTCGGAATAGACAAAATATTCTGACATGCAGTTTTAGTTATTTTAATGTTAATTTAGTTTATAATCAAAATACTTACTGAAACTTGTATGCTCCTATTTAAATGTGCTTTCGAACAACATCAAATTTATAAAAATCGGGTAGACAGAACCGGACTTTGAGGCATTTATTCATAACAAATATGAAAAATATAAAAATTTTGCTTTTTTCAAATTTATACCTTCACATATGCCCTGGTAGCTATATGTTCGAGTCAAAAATTTCATTTAATAATGTAAAAAGTTACTCATATATTAATTTTCGAAATGTAAAATCCAAATTTAACTACGAGCAGAACATTGTCCATAAATAGATTAAAAGTCTGTAAGTCTTTTCAAATAGATATTATAAAATGAATTCTGAAACAAATTATAAGTTAATTTGCTAAAATAAAGCTAAAACTTTTTCTTATTGAATCTTAATTAGGTTATATCTAGTTGTTATTCTAAAAAACGTTTTTAACTTTACTGAAATCGACTTTTCCCGGGTATATATATATATACACAATCGACTGATTAAAGTTATGGATTCCATAAATCATGGCGAACGAAATGTACACAAAGAAAATTCGAAGTTAGTTTAAATATACTTTGCCGCTGTTCATTGTAATATAACAAAACGTATTTTATTCCAAACAGAACAGAGTCGTTTATTATTCAAGAAATTTTCGTTGCCAAATGCAAATTTGAGCTTAGTTTGATACCGCGACAAATATCGAAATTTCGAATCAAAACGCTTTCGGAATTTATAACGAATTTGAATCGATTCCGGTCCTAATCAACCCCTAAGGTTTTCAGAGGATACCTACATTTCGTAGTAATAATTATAACGCTAGGCTTCTACGAGGATGATCCCTAAGTACCAAGCCCGACAAAAAAAATTTGGAACAAAATATCTTTCAACGTAATCTCCTTTCAACTTTAATCGATTAATTTTGGCCAATGCAATAATAGATGTGTGAGCTGGTGCATTTCAACACTTTCTTCCCAGCCAAACGCGGTCGTTTTTGCTTGATTTCTTCGCTCCAATAAACATAGTGAATGTCCCACGCGCATTTCAAAAAACAAACGCAAAACCTTCATAATTTTAACTTTTTCATTTTCCGAAAACTCAGTTCACATAATGTTCTGTTTTACATACATTTCCCGTGGTAGTAGCTTCTTAGCACTAAGCTGTCCAAGTTTCTGGTCATCTCCCAGCGGAACTGCTCCCTTTTGCATTGAGTCGAGCATCTTCAGAGTATGCTTGGGAGCCGAGCTTCAAATGTGCAAGCAATATTCCAAAGATGAACGAAACGATTTTATTCATCATGGTAATCTCCTTCAAGACCAATGAAACCATTCTAAACATCTCGATACAGTGCTTGTAGAAGGATTTGTCTTTTGCCTCAAAAAAGGCTTCAGTTTCAGCAATTTCTTTTTCATTTGAGCCAGATTTGGATTATACAGTGGATAAGGAAGCAATTCGTGGCATACTTCGTTCAAATTTAACCTACAACACTATGGAGCATCTTCAGGGTATGCTTGGGAGCCGAGCTCCAAATATGCGAGCCATATTCCTAAGATGAACGAATGTGGACAACTTGTAGAGGATTAGAAGTTGTTGTGAAGTGAATAGATCTTAAAGAGGACTCCAAGTTTTGTGTAGAGCAAAAGAATACGATGTATAATTATTTATAAACATTCGAAATCCATTTTTTTGTAAACATTCAACAACTAATTACGTAGACCATTCTAAAATATTGAATAATTTATTATTTTAACATAATAATAATTGTTGAAATTGGCTCACGTTCCGCATACCATTAATATCAACCTAAATTGACAAGGAACCATTTTCCTCCCATTTAAATATTAAAGGTAATTGAAAATACAAGTCATGGAGCACTGTGCATTATTGATAAATCTGACCTAGATAATAAAACCTGTCATGGGGCCATTGTGCTCTTTTAAGTATTGGACAGAACTTCCAAATTTTCGTATTGATTTATGGTCCTTCAAATTTTTTTGTAGCGGAAAAACATAGATACAAAAGGTGTTAATACTATAGTTGATTTTGATCACTACAGCAACAGTTGATATGCGGGACATATACAGTATGAACGCCTCAATTATTTAAAAAATGTCTTATGGATTTGAATATATGAATGTTTCATAATATGGCCGAACAATCTAGTATCCCTCATCCAAATCCTTACTTTTTTTAGCTTTAATTCAATAGTTTTAATTATCATTAACAACAGTAATCTCCAACTTATATTAAGAAACTTTGAGTGGTTTTTCGTCACGTAAACCTTATTGTTGGTAAATGCCGAATAAATTACAGAATTCTTCACAACGACAGGATTCAAAAAATCCGAAAATAGTTGCAACTTCACCATTCAATCATTCGAAACTTCTTTATGCTATACTTTTGTTTGAAAATAGGCTTCAGTTTCAGCAATTTCTTCTTCATTTGAGCTGAATTTGAAGCAATTCGAAATGTAGTTCGTTCAGTTTAAACATCGTTGCCATCGACTTGTGAATCGGTGCATTGTCTTGGTGAAACAGTGGACATTCTGCTGGTTTTCCTTGATATTTGCTTTCAAACGATCCAACAATACTATGGAGATCTTCTATAAACAATATTCCATGCGTATTCAAAAATACTGAAGCCATAACCTTCCCAGCTGAATGTTTTGTGCCTTTGGACGCTTCGGACGTGGTTCACCGGCTGCAATCTACTTAGATGATGATCATTTTGTTTTCAGAATGGATCCATGTTTCATCCTTTGTCACATATCGACGCCAAAAAATCTGATTTATCACGTGTAAACATGGTGGGGAATTTTTTGATGTTTTCTATTAACCACATCATGTTGAAGACCAGAACTTTCGCCATCATCGGTGTCTCTACAACCACGTTTAAATACAACAAACTAATAACCTCGATGGAGCAGACTTCGAATAACACTTCTGAAGCCATTGCTGAGCTTTTACAGTATTTTTTTTATGAAAAAACAATGATAAATTAACACACACGAAATTGTTTGGAAAATAACAAAAGTTGAAAGTTGGTACTTCATAAACGTCATATGGATTCGACGATGGCGGCGCCATCTTTGTGTCAGTCACTCTGTTTATTTAATGATGTAATATCGCGATAACTAACCAAAATTGGAAACTACTTTTTTATCTCATCTTTAATACAAGAGGAAATTTTTCCAATTAACTTGAGATTTTTGTATTTTCTTCTTCTGTACTATGAATGTTGGTTTGTTTTGACAACGTTGAGTGAAACGAATGAGTCCGTACACCCCTGTTGTTTGTTTACATTGTCGAAGAAAACTATCTAATTCCATTTTCTAGAGATTTCGAGATAAAAATTGTCAATATTATTCAAGAAAATAATAAAATGCAATGTAGAGTTGTAATATATTATATTTTTTATAAAAATAAATACGAAAAATGGAAATAAATAAAATTTAATCCACAACAGTTTGATATTTGTTAGACTACACAAGGAACTATGTTTGATATACGAGGGTTGAATACAAATAAGGTTAGAATTAACAGCATTCGTTTATTATATGTTTGTAGACGAATTTCAAATTGAAAAAATTATGTTTTCACTGTAAGAGCTGCTTAAAAAACTTCCAGTGAATTGAAAAATTCATCGATAATACATTTTAAAGAACGTTAATCAACTTTTTCCACAAACTTTCAATTGTATAGTTTTACTTTCAATGATTCTCTGTATACTCTTCAAGCTTTCTCCTCTAGTTTCCGGAAGAAATAAAAGTAACAAAATAAAACCGGAAAAAGTAGCAAAACCATATAAAAACATGCAAACATGTATACCGTAAGCTTCCGCCAGCAACGGAAACCCAAAATCTAAAACAAAAACCAACACACCTCCAAATAACATAGCGACGCCCATTCCTGTCGTTCTTAAATCTTGTTTAAACAACTCCCCTATGTATCCCAACGGTATGGATCCCAATCCCAAACCGTAGGATATAATAAAAGTTATAACGCATACAACTGGTAACCAACGGAGTTGCAAATAGACTGGTAACTCGATACTTTTCAATAAAAAGTATAAACCGATTCCAAGCATTGATATTGAACAAAAAAATGATGAAAATAATAAAAGAGGTCTTTTACCAAATTTATTAACTATCAAAGAAACTAGAATAACAACGAGAAGTTGTATGGAACCGGTTAATATACTAATTTCATTTGGCGATAAAGCAGCACCTGCTTCTGTGAATATTGGAACCATAAAAGACAAAATTATACTAATACCAGATATTTGCTGAGTAAATGTAACGATAATACAAATAAATAAAGATTTTCTTGAAGTTCTACTCGTAAATATATGGAAAATATTCGTTTTTTTACCAAAATGATTAGTAGAAATGTCTTCAATATATTCGTATTCCTTATAAACATCTTTATCGTTTTTATACGTTCTCAATTTTTTTAAAACAATCAAAGCTTCACGTTTTCTTTGTTTACTGGCTAAATACATCGGTGTTTCCACTATAAAATAAGATAATACTAGATGTAATAAAGACGGTATTACACTAGTTAAAGTAAATAATTCAAAACTAGTTATAACAGCTCCTAATATGTAACTAATCAATACACCAATTGGTAAACCTAAACTTACAACGCAACCCAACCAAGAACGATCTTTTTCAGTAGCTATTTCGTTATTATAAACAGGCACTGTGACAAGTACAGCTGATAGAATACAACCGTTAACAAACTGACATGCGTAATAGAAGTAAACGTGTTTACTAAAAGCTATTATAGTCATGGTAAGGATTAGAAAAACCGAACAGCACTGTAACATTCTTCTTCTTCCTAATATATCAACTAATTTACCAGCGACGCATGATGAAAATATTATCGCAAAACATGGAGTGGATACTATTATAGATACTTGTAAAGTTGTTATTGGTGCTTTCAACGGATTTACGTCGGTGTCGTTCGAGGTTAGTTTTGGAATTATTGCCGATGGCCAAGCTACTGTGGTTCCAAAAGTGACTAGAAGGAGATCAACTGAAAATAAATATGATTATTAGTTCAGTATTTCTTTAAGATCCAAATAAAATGAATTAGAAAACTGATCAAATATCAGTGCAATAAATGAATCTTCCTTTCAACATTATATTTGAGTGATTCGGAAGCAGCTGTCTCTTTGACAGATAAAAGAACTTTGAACCGAGGATCTTTTTAAACAGATTCGTGGGATAATAAATTTTTCCTCCAGTATTTTGGAAATTTTGTTTGCAAATACGAATATTATTGTTTGAAGGGTCCAAATAGAGTTTTTGTGATTCGGAAGTAGCTGTCTCTTTGACAGATAAAAGAACTTCGAATCGAGGATCTTTTTAAACCGATTCATGGGCTAACAAATTTTTTCTCAATCATTTTTCCTCCAGTATTTTGGAAATTTTGTTTGCAAATACGAATATTAATGTTTGAAGGGTCCAAATAGAGTTTTTGCGATTCGGAAGTAGCTGTCTCTTTGACAGATAAAAGAACTTCGAACCGAGGATCTTTTTAAACAGATTCGTGGGCTAACAAATTTTTTCTCAATCATTTTTCCTCCACTATTTTGGAAATTTTGTTTGCAAATACGAATATTAATGTTTGAAGGGTCTTTTGTATGTACCAACAACTTTTATTTGATGTTAATTCACATATAAAGTTAGCAACTAAGTATTTTCCCTTTTTACCAATAGAGAGCGTTGCTTTGTTTTTATGAATAACTTATGTTTGCGTTGTATTTTGCCTTTTGTCACGTGATAATAGTTACATAGACGTAACACTAGAAGTAAATAGTGCGACAGCAACAAAAAAACAACGAAAATGGATTATAAGAAAAAACTTTTCCTTCTCTTAATGTTTTCACTGCACTAAAAGATCATAAAAACTGGATGAACGGTTTTGTAATAACGTCATTGAAAGATACTTCAAGTTGTATAAAATTTGCTTACCGGAGAAGTTGATTAATGGTAATTAGTGTTAGAAAGTATCAATGGGAACAAATCAGAAAATTGTAGCATGAAAATGTTGTCAAGCGTCTGATCTAATGAAATCGACATACACTCTTTTTTTTCCTCGTAAACCACTTTCAAAATACTAGTTTTAGTTGAAACATTTAAATCATATTGCCAACTCGTCAAAAAACCAGATCTAACTAAGTATATTCCTGCTGTAGAGCTTCGCGTGGAGTCCTGGGGTTGCACCAGGATCACTTTGATGATTCCCAAATCATTGCTATAGTATATTTAGTTTAATTTTTTTATTCCTACGTCTTTGTGCGTGTACATACTAATAATTTAAACAATTACCTGTCAATGCGCATAAATATAATTTCCATGATGATCGAGTACGATTGACAGCTCCAAAAGTTTGTGCGCTACCTCCATTTTGATCTATCAACGCTTCTTCTTTTTCTTCAAGAACCATTTCTATTGATATCACTATCGTATGCTAAATTTACCTGTAATTAGGATTAAAAAATATTATCCTTTTATGGGTAGTGCTCAAATTATGATTTGCTAAATTAATTTATGTCTAGGACTCTAACATTTATTTGATCTACCTTTTTTATAAGTACACCAGTTGTGGTGCCAAGCTAGAAGTCACATGGTACGAAATCTGGCTGTTGCGGGTAGAAAAAAATACTTTTAATCAATTTTTAGGTCTAGTTTTATTGAAAATTGATTTTTAAAACGGGTAATAGGTGAAAATCTTATAATTTCGATAAATTTTAGTCATTATCAGAACATAAAAAGATCGAAATGTTCATAATTTCACTTTTTTACATCTCACAAACTCACAAACAACAACAAAACTAATGAAAAATCTTTTGGCTCTGTTTCCTTATCTCTTCTAAAGCTCTCGAATTGCCAATCGTTTGTTCAACGTAATCTCCGAGAGTTTTTATCAAATCTGGGAATAGATAATAATCCGAAGAGGCTAAATCTGGCAATTAGATAGATAATCAAAATTTAATTCATTAATTTTTGCCATTGTAATAACGAATATGTGATATGGTGCATTGTCATGATAAACAAAACATTTTTTAGCCAAATGCAGTCGTTTTAGATTTAGATTTAAATTATCCCAAAAAATCGACGCCACGACCTTGCCTGCAAACGGAACGCTCTTTGCCTTCCTTGAAGCCGGTTCTCCTTAATTTTTTGGAAACATCTTCACGACTCCGCACCCATCTTGTACACAGCTTCCTCGTGACCAAATTTATAGTTAAAATGCGATGTATCGCATTTTTTAAAATGTCTACTATGTCTGCTAGCTCGTGCACTTTCAGTCGAAGATCATCCAGTACCTCTTTGTGAATTTTCTTCAACCTTCAACCTTCAACCTGGAGCCAAACTTGAAACATATGTTATATAGAGATTGTCTACTTTCTAATACAGTGGGTATTTTCCAATCAACTACCGCTATCTTTAGGTCAGGCCAGGTACTTCTAGGACAATCCTAGTGAAAAAATACTGAAACTAGTCGAAACTTCGATATTATTTGCTTTTAATCGAAATTTTAATGGATAGAGACTTAAAATCAAGATAATTTATGAAAAAAACTATATAAAAAAAGTTTAAGTAGTAAGAAATTTGTGTATTCAGATAAAAAAGTTTTGTGTAAATCACTCGAATGAGGCCTGAGTTTAGTAGTGAATGATGATGATGATATTCTGGCTGTTGCTTTGAGATTTATTTGTTTATTTGTTACCTAATTATGTTAATTTCTTCGCCAACAATGTCGTTATTTGTGGCAAGAATCTATTTTAATTACTAACGAAGTTTTTCTATTTGTTTTAATTGCATCTCTAGTAAATTCTTAATCAATCACTTTTTCATTGAAACTTTTTTCTATTTGTTCATTTTTCTTGCTATTTCTTTTTTATTTTTCTCTTTTAACAAGTTTTTTAGTTTCAATATCTTGTCTTCTTATTCACACTTTGTTCTTTTTTCATTTTGTATTTTGATTTGATGATTATAGAATCAGTTAATAAAATAACTAAGATATCTACCAATGCCACAAATTAAAAAAGAAATAACAACAGAAAAACAAACAAGCCAGTTGAAAGGATGAGAAAACAAGACAATGTTTATATTAGGATTCAGTTTATAAAAGGGAATTGATAAAATGCTTTTCCATCCTCTGAGCGACACGATTTCCATTACATTACAATCAAATATTCAATGACTACTCAAATAAGAGTGGACAAAGACCTGTTCTTTGAGATACGAAGTTTTTTAGGAGATATTTAAGTAAAGTTGAACGTTGAAATGATAAAAATAAAAAAAACAAACATTCTCTGTAATTATTATTAATAATAACAGGTTTTGAAGAAATTAAAGAAGAAAATAGAGATCTGATAAACAGATGTAGAGGACAAAACAATACAAGTGAAATTTAGAAGAGGAATTAACAAAGCGAAATCAAGGAGATTACGAAAAAAATAGAAAATGATTATCAAACCAAATTGGAGGTATTGAAAGGAAATAAAAAAGAATTGACCTTCCAAAAAGGAAAACTAAAAGATTTTCAAAGATGTGTCAGGCTAGAAGAACAAACAAAGAAGAAACGTTGAGCAAACAGGTCAACAAAGATCCCAGGAAATACTAAACAACGTGGTGTCTTCGTATATGTACAGGAAATGTGGAGACATTGGGATCAAATTTTATGGTAAAATAAATAGTAATCACTCAAGACTTTTCAAAAAAATAATCGCTAGAAGAATGGGGAGAATCAGCGATATAAATGAAAAGAAATTAGTAATTAGGGGAAGGCTACAATTATACAAAACTTGATGATGAAGATGAAGAAATCGAAAAAGTAGTAGATGATTTTGAAATTTTCGTCATGAGGAGAATAATGGTAAACAAATCAAAATAGTTAAAATAATTTCAGTATTTTTTCAAAAACTATTTATTGCATTTACAAAACAATTTAATCAATAATTCAATTGACGCATTCAATAATTGTTTATCCAATTGGGGTTGTTCATATTTTTTATAAATATAATAAAGTTGTTAAGAAACACTTTTCCGGTGTTTAAATATAAATCCCAAAGAGTTTTTCAAATTAAATGAAATGAGGTTAAGTTTTGTCGATACTTACTTTGATTAAAAACTATCAACTCAAAAACTGTCAACAAGACGTTTCTTTTAGAACTGCATCTTTTGAATGATTCTTTATACGCGTCCAGAAGTAAATTTTCTTTACGGTTTCGTGATTTCCAATGGGTTTTTTTCGTTTTTTAAATATACAAATAACGTGGTTGCGTAATTTTTAAAGAAACCCACTGTAAAAACATTTTACATAGTCACCTGAGAAAAATTTTCAGTCTTCTTATAATGTAAATCGCCGTCCTTTTTGTTTTTTTAAATAAACATGCAAAAAAAAAAACGCCGAACCGGTGGGATCTTGGTAAAACCATCGTTTGAACTTGGATCCAAAATACTGTGTTTAAATTTTTTATTACCAAATTGAATGTAGATACTTTCTTTTCAATTTTTTATGTTGCTTATTTTTTAATGTATCTGTTAGACAAAGATATTGTGGTTAACATTGATTTTAAAAAAAAATCAGACCCATTTGAAGCCATTGATGATAGTGATGATTCCTCAAGTGAAGTCGAAGATACTACAAATTTTAGATGAAGCATTTACTTCTGAAGATGAAGAATTCAACGAAAAAGAAAACGAAGTTCCGAATTGTAATTTAGAAATTGCGTTTTAAGAGGCTAAAAAACATAATATACAGGGTGCGGCAGCATAACTTCCTTTTTTCAAAAGTTAATAAAACTTATTGTATGAATCAGAAAATTTTTATTCGTTTTTTATAATACAGGCACATACATAAAGTTTTGTTTTACTGAGTTTTGAAGATCAAATCAGTTAGGTGACGTCCCCCATTCTCCATACACTGAGTAAACCGATTTCTGGCGTTTGTCATGACTCTTGCCAGCATAGCAGGCGTTATGTTGGCAATTTCTTCCTGGATGTTCGTCTTCAAATCTTGTAGGGTCCTTGGACGGTTCACATACACACGGGATTTCAAAAAACCCCATAGGAAATAATCACAAGGGGTCAAATCGGGAGAGCGGGCTGGCCACTCCAAATCGCCCCTAATTGAGATAAGGCGCTCTGGGAAGTGTTCCCTCAAAACAGCCATCGATGTTCTTGAAGTGTGTGCCGTTGCTCCGTCTTGTTGGAACCAAGTGTCCCCTAAGTCCAACTCATCTAGCCGTGGGAAAAAAAATTCCTGTAACATGTTTACATACCGGTGCGAATTCACTGTCACTGTGACTTCATTTTCCTCAAAGAACCAGGAACCAATAATTCCACGTGAGTAAATTGCACACCACACTGTGACTTTAGGTGAATGCAAAGGCCGTTGATGCAATTGTCGAGGATTGGTATCAGCCCAGTAGCGCATGTTTTGTTTGTTTACGGATCCACACAAATGAAAATGGGCTTCATCACTAAAAAAAACAATAGCGTCCTCAGGAACGACTTCCAGAAAAACCTCACACGCGTTCCTCCGAGAATTGAAGTCACGTTCAGAAAGTTCCTGCACAATTGCCATCTTGTATGGATGAAAATGAAGATCATCATGAAGTATTCTCCTCACAGAACGATCGGAAAGTCCAAGGGCAGACGCATGTTTGCGCGCAGAACGCCGTGGTGATCGCAACACTGAAGTTCTAACTAACTCAATGTTCTCCGGTGATCTAATGGGCCGAGGGACTCCAGTTCTTCGTCTTGTCACACTTGCAGTTTGTCTGAACGTAGTGACCCACGTAACAATTGATTTCCGGTCCGGGACAGGGGCCAAGGGGGCTAAATTAAAGCGATTCCGAAAGGCGCGCTGGGTTGCGATCACAGAACATCCGCTCGAAAAGTAAACCTCAACGGCAAACGCACGCTCCTCACTGTTCCAACGCATGATGGCGACTGAACTGTGCCGGGACAAAACTTTATAGTCCCCCCTCTCGAACGAGACCACTAGCACTCCGTTACGACATCTACCGACTAAATGGCGAACTTTTTAAAAAAGGAAGTTATGCTGCCGCACCCTGTATATTCAGAAATGGGATGCTGGGTTCTATATTATTTCCTACTTGAATTGTTTGCTTAATACACCAATCAACGATTACTAATTGTTGAAAGAAATATTGACAATACTTGGTACTTGGTTGTTTTCTCATATTGGTACAACAGAAAATCTCTGAGTAATGATGAAATTCATATAACTATGGATAGATGTCAGTTACTAGTATTAAAACCCCGAAAAACCAGAAGACCTTTCCAAGGAGTATCAATCAATTGACGAGGCAACAAAGTTTAAGGAAAGATCATCTAAAACCAATCAAACGATGTATAAAACTATGGACAATATGTGATTCCAAAACTTGGTTAACCAGATCCATTCGAGATACTAATAAGGTTCCATATTTTGACCGATTTTTTATTTCAAACAATCTCTTATATACAGTACCAGATTCTGTCTTTAGAATCTGCATAAAGAATAGAAAACATAATACAAAATTTGGAAGTAAACTGTAGAGAGAAATCAGTGGATATTAAATAAAACATAGACGTTCAAAATTGCTGGGCAAATAGAGAGGAAAGAGGAAGAGGAAGGAAGGAAGGAAGGAAGAGGAAAGAAATGAAGAGAGTAAGTCCCTCAAATAGAACCAAATTCATGGATGGACCTTTGGGGATCATCTGTCTGATCCGGGAAATTCCAGAAAACGATGTGTACGATGTGTTGGTTTCAAAAAAGAAAAGAGGACAAAGACCACTTGTCAATGTTGAATTATGTTATTTTGATAACTATTAGAAAAAAATATTTCTTATAACCGATTTTATATGTTATAGGGTTTGTACACAAATAGCGCGGAATTTTTATTGTGAACCAACTTCGTTTTCTTCGACTAATTCCATTGAGTAAATTAAATATTTACCATTTAATGGTTATTAGGGAAATTGGCGAATGAAGCACGTATCAAAAGCGTGGAATTTCTAAAATGTTCATTGTTTTCAAGGTAGCCGTCATATATTTGCATTAAATAGAAATAATTCTGCAATATCATTAATATACGGACTAATTATTATTTTAAATCATTTTTTCATTTAAAAATCAATTATCCAATAGTCGATAAATTGATTAGTAGATAATTTATTCGACATTTGTATCATAATCTCATTTATCATTTGTCACCAACAATCTTTGTGTCATGGCATCTGCCAATAATACAATCTGGCTGTGGGTCATATGTCACTAGATATCCTAAGTGTCATCTGATATCTCTAAAGGTCAAAATTCCCCATCCGTTCATTATACAGGATAGTACGTTTCTTTTTATTGGTTTAACGTGATGAAAAACCAACAATTAGCCACATTTTTTCTTTATACAATTTTGAAAGCATTCCACAAATGTAACCCAGATACAATCTCTTGTGTGTTAGACTGTTAGTCATTTAGTTGAAAGATACCCTCCATTAACGTATACTTTCGAAATTACCAAATTTATATTCATGTGACTGTGAATAATCATTAATTTAGCTACTTAAACTCAAGATTTATTGTATTCATTAAGATTTTTTGTCTACGATCTTAATAGGGACCTACATCATAGTTGATTGATTCCGGGAATCCCTTGGACACTTGAGATCCATTAAATTATGTAAATAGTTTATTCCAAAGTAGTTTTGATATTTTAATACAACGAATTTGGTCAACCATCATTTGTTAGTTCGAAGATACATTACAGGATCATTTGATGTAAAGGAAACAAAACAAAAACCAGGTTTTTTTATTATAAATGATCGTTTTTTCCAATTATACGGTAAAAATATGTTAATAAGGACAAAAGGCCACGTTTTTTCCTCATACAAGGTCTTTCATATAGTTGAGGTGAAGGAAACAGGACAAAAACCAAGTTTGTTCCTTACACAGGACCGTATTACTTAATTATATAGTGAAGAAGATGCTGAAAGGGCATTATCAGGTAAAAAGAGGTCAAGCAATGGGATCTTAGTACCTTTGGGTATCACTTTCATGGTGTTTAGTATAGTATAGTATTTTATGAAAACTGTCGTTCATTTTGGCGAATTAATGGAGCTCCAAGTGCTATTCAGGGCCGAAGACAGAGACCAGAACATACGAGAAGATCCACAATTGTCTGTTTGAAAAAGATCTTATGTCTTACACTTATAGCGAACAAGAAAAATGCTCAATCTATTTACCAATTTTGAGAAAATCCTTTTTTCTGATGAGGTCCGTTTCCGTATGAGTTTGTAAACCGTCAAAAGTGCCACCAGAAACAATTACATGCTCCTAAAGTAACAAGTGACAAGTATGGACGTCAATTTTAGTCACAGGAATGATTGGTTAGGAAAAAGCGCTATACTGAAGATTTTCTATCTCCAGAATTTGAAACTTGATTTCAATCTATTCAATAAATGATTCCCTGATAGCTTTTGAACAGATGTTTTCAGGTAAACTGATTTCGAAAAGAGGTGATATTTCACGACTCTCTCGTAGCCCAGATTTGATGCTTTTCGACTTTTTTTTTGGAAATACATCAAACAAAAAGTTGACATTAATAATTGAAGAAACATTCATTTGCCCAAGAGAAATATACGTGGTGAAATTACAGCATTACTAAAGAAAGTTTTCTCTACTATATATTTGTAATTAGAGGACTGTCTTCGTGGATTAGGATTATCATTTAGATAAAAACTAACTAATATCTTATTTAAAAGCATCCTTGGATTTCTGGTATACATATTTTGTACATTAATTAACACACCTGAACTTCACCAGCTCGAAAGGTTTAATCCTTTTGAGTCTTTTCTCTTTTCCTTCAAAGTCAAGGAAGTGGATTATCTCAACATCGTTATGGCGATGAAGTCGAAGGAAAATTCCACTACAAGTGTGGTTAATATTTACAACTACTGTTTCAATTATTTTTTAAACTTTTTTTTAAATATGTACGTGCCACCCTGTATATCCATTCATTCTACAAGGTTCAATAACGTATCAAAGTGTTAGAGGAGACATTTTATTGACTACATTCCATTTATTTTTAGAAACATATAATGAAAAATCGATCAAACGATCATAGTTTTTTTCGTATCTAGCATATTTTGGATTTCGTTAAAACTCTTACCTCTGGTTTCTGGTAAACAAATATACAGTAAAACAAAACCGATAAAAGTAGCCGAACTAAACATGAACAAACAAAAGTATATACCAAGAGATTCTGATAATAAAGGAAATCCGAAATCAAAAACTGAAGAAACTACAGCAGCTAACATGAAAGCTGCGGATACACCTGTTGCTCTTAATTCATTGGAAAACAATTCTCCTATGTATCCCATAGGAATGCTTCCTAATCCTAAACCGTATGATAGAATAAAGAGGATAATAGAAAGAACTGGTAACCAACGAATTGAATCAATAAAAGTCGAGTGTTTTTCTTTGAGAAAAAAGTAAAAAGCGATACTTAATAAAGATATAGAACAAGAAAATGAAGATATAAGCATCAATGGTCTTCTTCCGAATTTATTTATTATAAAAATTAAAATTAAAACAGTTGTAAGGTTAACAGAACCGGCTATGATACCTACTTCGTTTCCTGAAAGGGTTGCTCCGGCTTCATTGAAAATTAAACCTAAATACGCAAAAAGTACGTTAATACCAGACATTTGTTGTGTATAAATGAGTAATAAACTCAAAAAAAATGCTTTTCTTGATTTATTAGTTTTCAATAAATTTAGAAATTTCGCTTTTTTATTACCGTGTGTAGTAAAAAATTCCTCCATCGATTTATATTCTGTGTCTATAAAATCGTCGAAATTTCTCAATTTTTTCAAACTTTCAATAGCTAGAGTTTTATCGTTTTTAATAATGAAATAAATCGGGGATTCGACGGTGAAATTATACAATAAAAAATGTATTATTCCGGGAATAGTAGTAAGAAGAAAAAATATTTTGACGCTTTGTATAGAAGCTCCTAAAACAAAACTATATAGTTGCCCAACCGGTAGTCCTAAACTCACGCAGCAACTTAACCAAGCTCTGTTTTTATCATCTGCTATTTCAGTATTATAAATAACGACATTTATAAAAATACCCGCGAAAGTAATACCGACACAACAAAAACAAAAGTAATAAATATAAGTATTCCTTGCAAAAGCTATTGTAGTTATAGAACAAAATAATATGGTTGTATAAGACAATAACGTTTTTTTCCTTCCTATAATATCTGCTGGTATTGATGCTATTAATAAACCAAATATAACCGAAAACGGTGTTGACGAAACTATACAAGAAGCTTCTAAAGTTGTTATTGGTCTTCCCAATGGATTTACATCCGTATTGTTTGACATTAACTTCGGAAGTACTGAAGAAGGCCAAACCATAATGGAACCCATGAACACCCACAATAAATCAGCTATAATTAGAAAAATTAAATGGTTAATAACGCAAAAAATAGTTATTTATGCAACAAGTCAGTAAAGTAATACTTTTTTCACGATTAGAACGATTTAAAATTCCAACGAGTGAAAAAAAATTACTTCACTCACGAGTGTCATTTAAAAAATTTCCTATATTCGTAAACTTGAAAAAATTCGAAAAGTACAACTTTGAGCAATATTAATTTGAGGTAAAGAAGAAGTTATTTTACTTTTGGTATTTGAATTGACAACATTTAACGCAGAGGTGTCAAAATCAATTTTGCAGAGGGTTAAATATTAAATTTTGAATTCCTAGGTGGGCCAAATTGAAAATGAAAAAAAAAAAATTAGCTGTTGAGGATCCAGATACCTAACTTCTCTTGTTTTTGACCAGCTCATTGATGTCAGGTATAAAATTCTTTGTACTAATTTTAAGAATTGATTGGAGATGTTGATCTCATCAAATTTTTCATTCAAAATTCTGTCCGATTGAAGATCTATCAACTCCATTTGCAAATGAACTTGTGCCTGTGAAATATCGTTGAAAATTGGGAATTCAATTTCATTCGTTTCCTGAAAGTCTTCAAAACGATTGTTGAATAATCACATTTTGCATAAGTTTCATCCAATTTTTTTTTGTTTATTGTGCCAACTGTTTTTACTTGAGGGAAATGGTTCAAAGTTTGATCTTTGATTTTTCTTTGACACGATCGCAGGCCTTATGCATGAGATAATAATCGTCTGGAGCTTCCAACAGAAACATATTTCAGTGGCAGATATTTTAAATTTTTCGGTTCTATACCCAAATGATTTATTTTTCAAATATTCAATGAGTTTTGTATATTAATTAACGTTTTCGTCGTTATTTACCATTCAGTTTTGAATAATTCCACCAAAGTATTGAAGACTTCCACATTTTGGATTTAGTTGCAAAGTAAGCTAATAAAACTCTTTCTGTGAAGCTGTTTATTCCTGTTTTTAGTACGCCACTCCATAAAAGAATTATTTTCTGGTGTGCAGTTTAAACTTTCTTCACTATAACTTTCCATCACTAATAATAATACTACACTAATTTATTTGTAGACAAAACGGATTTTCTTGAATGAATATTTCACGCTGCAGTCTAAATTCAAATGGTTGACTAAAATTTCTAAATTTTTTCACGCTTCAAAATAAGAAATCAGCTTTTGGAATATCAGGAAAACACCTTACCAATCAGCGAGGTTCCTTTTTCTGATCCATATGTTTTGGTACACGGTATACTTCAGGAACTGATTATATTACAATTACAAGGGAAAAAAATTATAATAAAAATGATCCTGAAGAGGTCGTGTTTTAAAAGACGTCTATGAGATCATGACAGACCACGAATCATAGATCTAAACATATGAATGCCACCGATCTATTGGAGCAACGTAGAGCGGTCAATTCTGAATGGTAAACAAGCATTTGTTTACCAGAAGTGTTCGTAAAAATCATGGAAAATCTATCATATTCAAAAAACGTTTTTGAACTGTCAAAACTTCGAATTGATGGATCATCCGTTTTACATTCTTTGTTTAGTATCTAATGATTTGTTTTTAGTTTCGTAGAAGCGGTTGATGCATTCAAATGATATGTTTTAGTTCGATTTTTCATTTTTATTTCTTTTTAATACTAATTTTTTTAATCATTTTGTTGTTGTGAAGATTCTTTGAAAGATGTACCAGTTTAGAAACTACGAATCTCATTGGTATTTGGTTTAGTATTTCTCTATGCTTTTCCTAGATATTCTGAAGACGTCATAGAAATGATTTGTTTTAATAAAATATTTTATCCAGATTTTCATTTGTTTTTAAGATGTTCTTAAAGGGTTTAACATGTTAAAATTTTTTCATCACACTTTTATGTATAGCTACGTAAAATGTTACCTGAAAATGCACTCAAATATAAAATCCACGATGAATTATTGTCAACAATCCTTGTATTCACACAATCTTTTTGTAAAAATTGTTTACTTTCATTTGGTGCCATTAGTTTGAAAGATTTATTGTTCTTTTATTGGAATATTAGTTAAAAATAATGAATTTCGAAATATTTATAAGTAGCTTTATCTATAATTATCAATTATATTATACATGCGTCTTAAATGTCACGTTTCTCATTATGATAAAGATATTTTTCATACCCATATTATTTGTATGCAAAATTTTAGTGCAAATTATAACATGGAAATTCCACTTCAAATATGAGCTATTAAGAAAAAAAATCGAATTTATAACAATAACAATAAACAAGTGACACTATAAAACAAAAGTGATTTGGTGCCAAAAAGTCATTTTCCAGTTCCATATCTTCATACAGTATCAGCCAAATTTTTGAAAATTTCTGCTGCTTCTACATTGTAAAGCATGAAACCTTCTCGAAAAAATCGGTATAATTTCGGCAATTCTCATAAATCTGGCAACGCTGTCGAAAAAAGTATAAAGCGAACCATGTTCGTGATTTAAACATTTGCGTCTTCGAGTAGATGAGAAACCGATACAATATACGGTTTAAGAAAAATTTTATTTTATTATATCGTATTCCGACAAAAATTTCTGAATTCGCCACTACCAAATCGTTCAACAGTGTAGAAGACGTACCAGAAATTTTAAAAAACGGGGCTCTGTTGCCGATGTACCGCGATCTGTAACAACTAAAGAAAATCTAGAAATTTACCGTCCGGGTCTTTTCCACGCACTTCACGAGGATGATTTCGATAGCAGATTGGAATTTCGCGAATGGTACCTCGGAGGATCCGCAGCTCCAGAATTCCATTTTGTGGTCTGCCAAAGTTATAAGGAAAAGCTCGAAGATTTACTTGGGCAAATCATCAACGATATAACATCAGTCATTTCGTGCAGAAAGGAGCTCAAGGGCCCACCACCGACATATTTCATAGGATCTAGCTTTCTCTAAGTACTAGTTTTAAAAAATCTAACAATCATGTTTTTTTTATGGTTTTAGGTACCTCTTTTAAAAATCTTTGAATTCTCTTTAAGATAATTTAAAATATTGTATAAAATTTATCAATATATTTGTTCGAATTGTTCGTTACTATTTACAGTAAGCTTTGAAACGCAATTTGTATCTAGAATAATCAGTTTTGTAGACAAGAGAACAAATCCCTTCATTCTTTATTGATAAATAAAGTAGATGTACTGAAAATCGATCTCAACAGCTTCACTCAGATTGGGAAAATTTGCATAGCAGATGGGGACAACGAAAGATATAAATTAGTTCAGTAAATTGATCAAAATTCCCTACTATAGTGGATGAAAATAATGTAGCAGTCAACGAAGTTGACGATAAATGAAAAAGTAAAAACTAACAAAGCAGAAGGAAAAGATTGTTTAAAAGAGTTGAGATACTGAAGTAGTTGAAATATAATCCAAAATTTTTGGAATAAACTAAAAAATAAATTAAGTGTTGAGTCTGATCTGGATGTTGGACGAAGCTGATACAACTGCCTGGACGATCAAGAAGAAATACGAATTTTGAGCAGAGTTTTACATGTTGGGAAGTTTCCACGGGAATCTTGCAGCGGTATGAAAAAAATGTATTGCACCGAAGTCGAGGAAAAACGTTGTTTACAGCTTAAATTACGATGAAAACTTGGGGAATTGGGTTGGGAAACTCTGAAACATCCTCATTATAGTCCCTTCATGCGACTATTATTTTTTTGATCAATTGAAAGAGGCACTTGGGCGGTTTGAGATTCGAAAACAATGCGGGGGTAGAATTCTTCTTGACAAGTCGAGAGATTTTTACGTAAATGTAGGTGATAAAAATAAATTTGAGTGATTGAAAAATTTGAATTTGTACTGAATTCGAAGCACGGTAAAATCACTGGCGATGGTTAGGTTAAGTTAGGTTAGGTTAGGTTAGTTTAGTAGTGTTTATAAGAAATTTATCAGATTCCAAGACCTATGGTCCAAATTTCTGTATAGAAAAAACCGAGTGTCGCTAATAAGTTGAGAAATTCATCGGAAATCCTCCAAAGAAAATGTAGTTTCAACTAGTGCTATCAAATATCGGAAAAAAGAAGCGGCGCCATTAAAAAATCAAATCGTACTGCGACACATAATCGGTGATCACTCCAAATATGATAAATATTTTTTAAACCAATTCACGAATAGTTGTTTATATGATTTATTTAAAAAAATAGCAAATTTGTATTCTAAGTTATTAGGGCCGTAGAATTGGGAGTGCCTCGTTGTTTGTCTTGAACTGATTTTTATATGTTCTGAAACATTAAGTTTAAAGAGGTCTTTATTTTTGTCTAAAAAAGGTCTTGCAATTAAAATAATAGATATATAGAGTGCGAGCCCCCATTCAAATTTCAAAATACGCCTTAAAAATATTTATAGTAGAATTCCAGTTTATATTTGAACCACCCTCATATAACGGAAATTGCTGTTAATATTTTTATTTAAATTTATGGAGATTTTATAGGTTTTAATATTATTTTAAACGCTTTTAATTATTTTTTAATTCGTTTTTTGAATTAACTATATATTTTATCATAATTTTATACAAAACACTATACTGGGTATCAAATTAAAAGAAAACCGTCTATATATGAAAAATCAGCAATACGTAAAACCCATTCGTTCTAAATTTTTGTTAAGAAAATTCCTAAGTTGAGAAGCTTCAAGTGAAAACTTTCACTGATGAAACTACCCTCTACATTGCACCCTCTAGTCTCCCCCAACCAGGAACTATGGTATCAATTGAGAGGTTATAATGATACGCACCTGTATGCGTCCTCATATTCCAGAATCATCTATGTTTAGGTGACAATCAACTCACATTAAACTGTCTTTAAATTTTTTCTAGTATTCGGGAATTAACCCCAAAAAATCAAAAAATGCTACGATCTTCTTCAAAGACTCAACTTCTACCCTTGTCTGGAATACCAGTCTTCACTTTCTTCATTTCGTAAACGTCAGAAGTAGCCGTGTTCAAGTAATTGTCATATGTCATACGTCATATCACCTTCGCCAGTTCTGTAAATCTTCCTGTACATCAGCAAGAACATCTGCTGTACTGATTTTTCAGTTTTTCTTCCAGATTTTTCATTATTTAGAGTCAATAGTTTTTGTTAATAATTACACTATGGTCAATCGAAGACAATCATTGGACATGAGGGAAATTTAAATGACAGCGTCTTCTTTATTTATTTGTAAATGTTATAACTCAGTTATACAAAAAATACTGTTTGAAATTTGGGTCGAAAGTAATTCCAAGCAAAATAAAACACTACTTTTAACACATATATTATAAATAATCATTCATTTTTGCAAATTATTCATAGTTGCAGCTCAACTTTTTCCGAAAAAAAAACGGTTGTTTCTGATACTATTAAATATTTTTCGAAATTTGTGAAGTTCATTTGTTTAAAACATCATATTATTCAACTGGCGCAGTTAATAGGATGTAATATTTTTTAATTTAATCTCTATTTTCGAAATTATTATAATATTAAAGTTTGAAATAAAAATCAGAATTATTATTATATAAATTTAATGTTTTTTTGTTTTTATAATTTATTCATCTTTTATAAAAACTATACAGGGTGTTTAGGGACTTGTTATATAATGCTGTGATATAAAAATAATTACTCAAAAATTAAGAAAAATAAAAATAACTTATGCAAAAAATACTGTATGAAATTTGTGTCGAAAGTAATTCCAAGCAAAATAAAACATTACTTTTAACACTTATACTATAAATAATCATTCATTTTTGAAAATTATTCATAGATACAGCTCAACTTTTCCGAAAAAAACGATTGTTTTCGGTACTTTTAACTATTTTTTTCGATATTTTCGTAGTACATTAGTTAAATACATCCATATTATTCAACTGGCGCAGTTAATAGGATGTAATATTTTTTAATTTAATCTCTATTTTCGAAATTATTATAATATTAAAGTTTGAAATAAAAATCAGAATTATTATTATATAAATTTAATGTTTTTTTGTTTTTATAATTTATTCATCTTTTATAAAAACTATACAGGGTGTTTAGGGACTTGTTATATAATGCTGTGATATAAAAATAATTACTCAAAAATTAAGAAAAATAAAAATAACTTATGCAAAAAATACTGTATGAAATTTGTGTCGAAAGTAATTCCAAGCAAAATAAAACATTACTTTTAACACTTATACTATAAATAATCATTCATTTTTGAAAATTATTCATAGATACAGCTCAACTTTTCCGAAAAAACGATTGTTTTCGGTACTATTAACTATTTTTTTCGAAATTTTCGTAGTACATTAGTTAAATACATCCATATTATTCAATTGGCGCAGTTAATAGGATGTAATATTTTTTAATTTAATCTCTATTTTCGAAATTATTATAATATTAAAGTTTGAAATAAAAATCAGAATTATTATTATATAAATTTAATGTTTTTTTGTTTTTATAATTTATTCATCTTTTATAAAAACTATACAGGGTGTTTAGGGACTTGTTATATAATGCTGTGATATAAAAATAATTACTCAAAAATTAAGAAAAATAAAAATAACTTATGCAAAAAATACTGTATGAAATTTGTGTCGAAAGTAATTCCAAGCAAAATAAAACATTACTTTTAACACTTATACTATAAATAATCATTCATTTTTGAAAATTATTCATAGATACAGCTCAACTTTTCCGAAAAACGATTGTTTTCGGTACTATTAACTATTTTTTTCGAAATTTTCGTAGTACATTAGTTAAATACATCCATATTATTCAATTGGCGCAGTTAATGGGATGTAATATTTTTTAATTTAATCTCTATTTTCGAAATTATTATAATATTAAAGTTTGAAATAAAAATCAGAATTATTATTATATAAATTTAATGTTTTTTTGTTTTTATAATTTATTCATCTTTTATAAAAACTATACAGGGTGTTTAGGGACTTGTTATATAATGCTGTGATATAAAAATAATTACTCAAAAATTAAGAAAAATAAAAATAACTTATGCAAAAAATACTGTATGAAATTTGTGTCGAAAGTAATTCCAAGCAAAATAAAACATTACTTTTAACACTTATACTATAAATAATCATTCATTTTTGAAAATTATTCATAGATACAGCTCAACTTTTCCGAAAAAACGATTGTTTTCGGTACTATTAACTATTTTTTTCGAAATTTTCGTAGTACATTAGTTAAATACATCCATATTATTCAACTGGCGCAGTTAATAGGATGTAATATTTTTTAATTTAATCTCTATTTTCGAAATTATTATAATATTAAAGTTTGAAATAAAAATCAGAATTATTATTATATAAATTTAATGTTTTTTTGTTTTTATAATTTATTCATCTTTTATAAAAACTATACAGGGTGTTTAGGGACTTGTTATATAATGCTGTGATATAAAAATAATTACTCAAAAATTAAGAAAAATAAAAATAACTTATGCAAAAAATACTGTATGAAATTTGTGTCGAAAGTAATTCCAAGCAAAATAAAACATTACTTTTAACACTTATACTATAAATAATCATTCATTTTTGAAAATTATTCATAGATACAGCTCAACTTTTCCGAAAAAACGATTGTTTTCGGTACTATTAACTATTTTTTTCGAAATTTTCGTAGTACATTAGTTAAATACATCCATATTATTCAATTGGCGCAGTTAATAGGATGTAATATTTTTTAATTTAATCTCTATTTTCGAAATTATTATAATATTAAAGTTTGAAATAAAAATCAGAATTATTATTATATAAATTTAATGTTTTTTTGTTTTTATAATTTATTCATCTTTTATAAAAACTATACAGGGTGTTTAGGGACTTGTTATATAATGCTGTGATATAAAAATAATTACTCAAAAATTACGAAAAATAAAAATAACTTATGCAAAAAATACTGTATGAAATTTGTGTCGAAAGTAATTCCAAGCAAAATAAAACATTACTTTTAACACTTATACTATAAATAATCATTCATTTTTGAAAATTATTCATAGATACAGCTCAACTTTTCCGAAAAAACGATTGTTTTCGGTACTATTAACTATTTTTTTCGAAATTTTCGTAGTACATTAGTTAAATACATCCATATTATTCAACTGGCGCAGTTAATGGGATGTAATATTTTTTAATTTAATCTCTATTTTCGAAATTATTATAATACTAGCTGACCCGACAGACTTCGTCCTGTCAAAAAGATTTGTAATGTGGCAGTTTTTGTGCCTACGTATTTTAAAAAATTCTCCTGAACAGAACCGTCACCCTGGTGATAGGGCGTTGTGAATAAAAAATAATTAAATAAAACATATATAAGGATTTAAAAGTAAGTAATCGCTTTATTGTTAATCATGTGAATCATAAATAATTATTATTATTATCATTGTAGTGCTTTGTGGTATACGATGTTTTTTGTTTGATTACCTGGCGCATAGATAAACAAATCTGATGGTTTTCCAACACGGGAACAGGCAACATACAATTGACCATGTGAGAAACATGGGTTTTCTAGATTAATACCACAAACACTTAATGATTGCCCCTGGGACTTGTTTATAGTCATAGCAAAAGCAAGCCGCACTGGAAACTGTAGTCGTTTAAACTCAAATGGCACATCAGTCGGAATCATTGGGATGCGCGGTATGAGAACATCTTCTCCTTTATACTTTTCTTTGAGTATAGTTGCTTCTATCACATTGTTTAGTAATTTTTTTATCGCTAACCGTGTACCGTTGCAAAGACGCGGTTGGTTGATATTTCGCAACATTATGACCACCGATCCGACCTTTAATTGAAGATTGTGAGGTGGCAATCCTGGCAAATCCAGCGAGTTTAAAAATTCCGGTGGATAGTTGACTACATCATCTTGATTAGTAGCCGAATCAACTGATTTATATATCCTCAATTCGCCTGTAATTTGTTCTTGAATTTTGAAATTTAATTCATTTACATCTATGTTTTTTGCAGCCAGTATAGCTCGTTCGCTCAACCAATGATGGTTTCTGTAATTTTGAGAAACATCTGGAAACACCTTCTGAATAAGTTCATCTTTTGATTGAGTTAACTGACAAAAACTTTGAGGAAAGTTAATGCAGCCAGTCAACATGTCTATAGGTAATTTGCCATTACCAATGTCAATGAGTTGTTTAGAGAATATGTTTCCAGATTGGTCATTTTGCAACTCGACACGCATATTCTTGCTTAAATGAAGTACTTTGACATGTTTCCACAAATTGGAGGACTTTAGACATGCATTGAGTTCATCAGCTGGCGTTGATCGTGGAATCACTGGCAATGTTTGACGAAAATCTCCTGCTAATAAAATCATTGCACCACCAAATCGGTTATTATTGCTCCGTAGATCTTTTAAGGTTCTGTTGATTTTGTTGATTTTCCATTGTCTGCTGTCGATCTGCGACGATACAATGGATAACCGTCATTACCAGTAATTGTTTCCGATATTAATGTCCGTGGATATCGTTTTGAACATTTACCATCCATCATACACGGTGAATTTTGATTAAGAGTTCCACAGGGACCATGTATCATGTGTTTGATAACTAATCCAGGATCTACTTGTACATCAGGGATTTCAGCTGATATCACTGCATCAACTTCATTTGGCCTTATCTTTTCAACCAACCAAATCAAAATGTGTGCATGTGGAAATCCTCGTTTCTGCCACTCCACAGAATACATCCAGCAGCGTGTCTCACCAAACACATTATATTTTACGATAAAATCCATTAATGATTTCAACTTTTGTCTAAAGACTCTGGCTGTAATATCATGACGATCAATGGGTGATTGCCCAGAGAATAACTCCTGCTTGATTTCTATCCATTGCGGATTGCATGTAAATGTGATGAACAAATCTGCTGTACCATAATGACGAACATACGACATGGCATCTTGAGCATGTTCGTGCATATGCCGAGGGCTTCCGATGTATGTTGCTGGAAGAATAGTCATCCGACCGACATTCTGTGCATTTCCAGTTTGGTTTGATTCAACCTGATGAATGTTAATCTCTCCGTTTCAATTTTAACATACATGTCAACAACATATTTGTGATATAATCGCCGACATTTCAATATGTGATTATCTTCATTTTCCCGAATCATTAGGCGGTATGAATAATAGTTCATTGAACTGACTTTTCTGTTGGTTTCAGAACCTGTAAATAGATTTTGTTTTAATAACATTCAAATATAAAATTAAAATACATAATATAATGACTGAAATATTATCGCCATAGCTAAACTAATATTTTAGTTACCTGTAATGGGATTTATCATTTTTGTTGAGAAATCGTAGCCATCTTCACCTTGCCAAAATATAATGGGATATTGCAGTGCATCATATGAGCGGTGTGTTTCCTTTATACGTTGTAATTGATCATTCCGACGATGTAAAACAATATCACGGGATTCAAAGTTTTCTCCAACTACAACGATAGCAACTTCATCAATAGTTGGTGCATTAAAACGTCTTGTATGTTGACCTGCAGGTGTTTTATCAGCTCTGATTATAATTTTGTGATTATCGGATGGCATCAGATCCAGGGCAGTTTTAAACAATATAATCAATTGATTGTGTTGAAGAAATAAAGTTTGTAATTGTTCTATAATAGACCTCTTTACTAAATTGTTATGTGCACAACGCAGATCAATTTCTTGTGGTGAATTGCCCATAAAATAAATTTGCAGGAATTTGTTGTCGCTATCTGACACTGGTAACAGTGAACCTGCTCTGTGATATATTTGCCCTTGTATCTGTAAATAAGAAAAATATTATGGTGTGGTATAAATTAATGGATTGTCAGTGACCAAACTTAAATAATATTTGATCTTAAAAAGTATATATTTAGTTTTAACTAATATCTATCAAATATATAAAATATAATAAAAGTGTCACTGAAACTGAATCACCATATAATATGATGACTAAGTGATATATTTCGTAATGATTAAGAAATTGAAGATAAGTGACACATCTTAACTTTCGTGACAGAAAATTTTGTTCGCTAAAATAATTATGAGTAACTGCTATAATACATACCTTGAAAGTTGGCATAAAATTTTCCCGAACTACATTTGTTGCCCCAAATGAAGTCATTTGAAAGCAATTGTTATATTGTTGGATATGTGTCAAAAAGTGTATAGAATCCGTTCCTATTCCTGAAACCAATGAGTACAATGGTTCTGGTGGTGGATCCAATGGTATCAATTTCACTTTACCATTTGCGCAACACAATCCATTGGCTTCGTTTTTGTATTTTAATGCCTTACAGTGTGAGCAAACCGAGTTCATAGAACCAATAACAACACATTGGTAGTTACTGTAGTCAATTGACACATCGTAACTGAAAGCAGCTCGATTCAAACTTGCGCGATTATTAGTTGAATGTCGCGCTCGCGCTTCACGCGTTTGTGATATTCGAATTCTTTCACGTTCATTTCCGTCGTCACGTTCTTGTGCAGTACGATTAGATCGGTAATTAGCTTGGTTTGTAGCATTTCTGGTTCTTCTACCTAAATTGCTTCGTCTTATAGGAGGCATATCAAATATACATTATTTTTTCACTAATCACGAACTAATCAAACACTAACTAACTAAACACTCTGCAAAAAACACGATATACGAATTTGTTTCGTGTATCAGTTGACAAAAGCAAACTCAGTAGATTAGGTAACAGACAACTTTTTTTTTTTTTTTAATTTGATATGACTTGAAGTCAAATCCTTTTAAGCCGTACGAATTGTTTTTAAAATAATAAAACACTGTTGCTAACGCGATTTTTGTTTGACTGATGTAATGACGTGGAAACTGCTGCATTTTATCTCGCGTGCCGAAACTAATACAAAAGAAACGCGAGTTTCGGAACGCGACATTAAACTCCTCCAACTATGTATTCTGTGCTCCAAGGCACACACACACATTGTTTTGATAGATATGATCTTTGACGTTAAGAACACACCTACATTGCTTAGACAACAGTGAGTGCTCAAATTGACTACGTTTTAGTTGCAAATCATTTGTATGGGAAAAAGAAAAGAGCTATTTTTAGGGTTTTTCCAGCAATAATTCTAATTTTTCTCGCCGTAAACACTATCCTTGAACTTCAACGAACATTTTAAAAAAAGATTTGGCCAAATTGGTCCAGGCGTTGTTGAGTTATGCGCTTACCAACACATTTTGCGATTCATTTTTATATTATAGATTAAGGTTTGAAATAAAAATCAGAATTATTATTATATAAATTTAATGTTTTTTTGTTTTTATAATTTATTCATCTTTTATAAAAACTATACATGGTGTTCAGTGATTTATTAAATGATACTGTGACATAAAAATAATTACTTAAAAATTAAGAAAAATGAAAATAACTTCCCTGAAGTATGACTTGTATTTCTTTCAATGTTTTACCTCTCGTTTCTGGTAAACAGAAATACAGTAAAACAAAACCAATAAATGTCGAAACGCTATAAACAAGAAAGCTAAAGGATACTCCAAAAGATTCTGTTATTAATGGAAATCCAAAATCCAAGCTAGACGAAAACAGAGCTCCAAGTATTAAAGCTGCAGAACTTGCTGTTATTCTTGATTCGTTGGAAAATAATTCTGCTAGGTACCCTGGAAGAACACCCCCTAAACCGATAGCGTAACATACAATGAAAATAATAACGGAAATAATTGGTAACCAACGAATGGAATAAACCAAAGGCGAGTTTATTTCTTTAAGAAAAAAGTAGAAACCAATACCCATTGTAGAAATCGAACAAAATAAACTAGATGTTAATAGAAAAGTTCTTCTACCGAATCTGTTGATTAGAAGAATTAATAAAAATATAACTGCCACATTTACGAAACCAATTATAATTCCAACCTCGTTTCCAGAAAATATTGTACCAGCTTCGTTGAATATCAAACCGGTGTAAGCTAATACTACTTTATTACCTGTCATTTCTCGTGTACAAATCATCAGAAAACTCAGAAGAAGAGCTTTCTTTGTTGTGAAGCTTTTGAAGCAATCGATTAATTTAATACTTCTTTCTTTATTAGTTTCAACAGATTCATTAATAACTTCATATTCGTTTTCGATATCTACTACATCATAATAACTTCTCAATTTTTTTAAAACATTTATAGCGAGATTTTTTTTGTTTTTATGTATTAAATAAACGGGGGATTCTACCATAAAACTATATAATAAAAAATGTATTAATATAGGTACGGAGATGATAACAGTAAATATTTTGATGCTATCTATCATTGCTCCAAAAACAAAACCAAAAAGTTGTCCAATCGGTAATCCTAGAGTACTAATAGAGCTCAATAAAGCTCTATGTTTATCTCCAGCTATTTCTACATTATAAATAACAACTAATAAACCTAAACAAGCGTTTGTTATACCGTATACAAAAAAACTAACGTAATACATATACATATTGTTAGAAAAAGCAATTGCGATGATACTAATCCACATAATAATCGCAAAATAAAGCAACGTTTTTCTTCGTCCAATAATATCTGATGGTTTCGATGCTATTACCAATCCAAGAATTGTTGAAAAATAAGGTAAAGATACAATTATAGATGTTTCTAAGCTAGTAATTGGTCTTCCAAGTGGATTAATATTCGTATTATTCGACATAAGCTTCGGGATTACCGTTGACGGCCAAACCATAAAAGATCCGATCGGAATTATCAGTAAATCGGCTGTAATTATAAAAAAAATATATCATACTTCTATAATAGAAAGGATTTATTATTATTTAATTACAATTTTGATAAAATTTCATGGAAAATTGGGCTTAAAACGGTCCTTATTCAAAAACTTTTACACTTAAAATAAGTTCAACAAGTCCGGCTTTGAAATTAATTGGTTTAGTTAGAAATTAACAAATTATTAAAAATTTTTTTCTTAATTTATGATTTATCGAAATATTTCAATAACAGGGTGGTTAAATATCCATATATCACGAAAAAAAAAATTATTTTGGTATATGTAAAGTCGGAAATTTTTCTTCTGATTTTCGTTTTTTGACGTTTTTTTCAAAAATTTCATACATTTATGCTCGGATTTATTATTTATTGACAATTTCATGACAGATTGAGCTTAAAACGGTCCTTATTCAAAAACTTGGAGACATAAAATAAGTTGAACAGGTCCGGCTTTAAAATTAATTGGTTTCGTTAGAAAATAACAAATTATTGAAAAATTTTTTTCTTAATTTATGATTTATCGAAATATTTCAATAACAGGGTGGTTAAATATCCATATATCACGAAAAAAAAATTATTTTGGTATATGTAAAGTCGGAAATTTTTCTTCTGATTTTCGTCTTTTCGCGTTTTTTTCAAAAATTTCATTCATTTGTGCTCGGATTTATTATTTATTGACAATTTCATGACATATTGAGCTTAAAACGGTCCTTATTCAAAAACTTCGAGACTTAAATAAGTTCAACAGATCCGGCTTTAAAATTAATTGGTTTCGCCAGAAATTAACAAATTATTAAAAATTTTTTTCTTAATTTATGATTTATCGAAATATTTAAATAACAGGGTGGTTAAATATCCATATATCACGAAAAAAAAAATTATTTTGGTATATGTAAAGTCGGAAATTTTTCTTCTGATTTTCGTTTTTTGACGTTTTTTTCAAAAATTTCATACATTTATGCTCGGATTTATTATTTATTGACAATTTCATGACAGATTGAGCTTAAAACGGTCCTTATTCAAAAACTTGGAGACTTAAATAAGTTGAACAGGTCCGGCTTTAAAATTAATTGGTTTCGTTAGAAAATAACAAATTATTGAAAAATTTTTTTCTTAATTTATGATTTATCGAAATATTTCAACAACAGGGTGGTTAAATTTATGGATATATCTAAAAAAATTAATTTTAATATAAGTAATGTCGAAAGTTTTCTTTTATTTTTCAAAAAATTTATTTATTTATGCTCGGATTTATTTCTATTTACTCACAATTTTGATACAGTTTCATGAAAAACTGGGCTTAAAATGGTCCTTATTCAAAAACTTTTACATTTAAAATAAGTTGAACAGGTCCGGCTTTAAAATTAATTGGTTTAGTTAGAAATTAACAAATTATTGAAAATTTTTTTCTTAATTTATGATTTATCGAAATATTTCAACAACAGGGTGGTTAAATATCCATATATCACGAAAAAAAATTATTTTGGTATATGTAAAGTCGGAAATTTTTCTTCTGATTTTCGTTTTTTGGCGTTTTTTTCAAAAATTTCATTCATTTGTGCTCGGATTTATTATTTATTGACAATTTCATGACAGATTGAGCTTAAAACGGTCCTTATTCAAAAACTTCGAGACTTAAATAAGTTCAACAGATCCGGCTTTAAAATTAATTGGTTTCGCCAGAAATTAACAAATTATTAAAAATTTTTTTCTTAATTTATGATTTATCGAAATATTTCAATAACAGGGTGGTTAAATATCCATATATCACGAAAAAAAAAATTATTTTGGTATATGTAAAGTCGGAAATTTTTCTTCTGATTTTCGTTTTTTGACGTTTTTTTCAAAAATTTCATACATTTATGCTCGGATTTATTATTTATTGACAATTTCATGACAGATTGAGCTTAAAACGGTCCTTATTCAAAAACTTGGAGACATAAAATAAGTTGAACAGGTCCGGCTTTAAAATTAATTGGTTTCGTTAGAAAATAACAAATTATTGAAAAATTTTTTTCTTAATTTATGATTTATCGAAATATTTCAATAACAGGGTGGTTAAATATCCATATATCACGAAAAAAAAATTATTTTGGTATATGTAAAGTCGGAAATTTTTCTTCTGATTTTCGTCTTTTCGCGTTTTTTTCAAAAATTTCATTCATTTGTGCTCGGATTTATTATTTATTGACAATTTCATGACATATTGAGCTTAAAACGGTCCTTATTCAAAAACTTCGAGACTTAAATAAGTTCAACAGATCCGGCTTTAAAATTAATTGGTTTCGCCAGAAATTAACAAATTATTAAAAATTTTTTTCTTAATTTATGATTTATCGAAATATTTAAATAACAGGGTGGTTAAATATCCATATATCACGAAAAAAAAAATTATTTTGGTATATGTAAAGTCGGAAATTTTTCTTCTGATTTTCGTTTTTTGACGTTTTTTTCAAAAATTTCATACATTTATGCTCGGATTTATTATTTATTGACAATTTCATGACAGATTGAGCTTAAAACGGTCCTTATTCAAAAACTTGGAGACTTAAATAAGTTGAACAGGTCCGGCTTTAAAATTAATTGGTTTCGTTAGAAAATAACAAATTATTGAAAAATTTTTTTCTTAATTTATGATTTATCGAAATATTTCAACAACAGGGTGGTTAAATTTATGGATATATCTAAAAAAATTAATTTTAATATAAGTAATGTCGAAAGTTTTCTTTTATTTTTCAAAAAATTTATTTATTTATGCTCGGATTTATTTCTATTTACTCACAATTTTGATACAGTTTCATGAAAAACTGGGCTTAAAATGGTCCTTATTCAAAAACTTTTACATTTAAAATAAGTTGAACAGGTCCGGCTTTAAAATTAATTGGTTTAGTTAGAAATTAACAAATTATTGAAAATTTTTTTCTTAATTTATGATTTATCGAAATATTTCAACAACAGGGTGGTTAAATATCCATATATCACGAAAAAAAATTATTTTGGTATATGTAAAGTCGGAAATTTTTCTTCTGATTTTCGTTTTTTGGCGTTTTTTTCAAAAATTTCATTCATTTGTGCTCGGATTTATTATTTATTGACAATTTCATGACAGATTGAGCTTAAAACGGTCCTTATTCAAAAACTTCGAGACTTAAATAAGTTCAACAGATCCGGCTTTAAAATTAATTGGTTTCGCCAGAAATTAACAAATTATTAAAAATTTTTTTCTTAATTTATGATTTATCGAAATATTTCAATAACAGGGTGGTTAAATATCCATATATCACGAAAAAAAAAATTATTTTGGTATATGTAAAGTCGGAAATTTTTCTTCTGATTTTCGTTTTTTGACGTTTTTTTCAAAAATTTCATACATTTATGCTCGGATTTATTATTTATTGACAATTTCATGACAGATTGAGCTTAAAACGGTCCTTATTCAAAAACTTGGAGACATAAAATAAGTTGAACAGGTCCGGCTTTAAAATTAATTGGTTTCGTTAGAAAATAACAAATTATTGAAAATTTTTTTCTTAATTTATGATTTATCGAAATATTTCAATAACAGGGTGGTTAAATATCCATATATCACGAAAAAAAAATTATTTTGGTATATGTAAAGTCGGAAATTTTTCTTCTGATTTTCGTCTTTTCGCGTTTTTTTCAAAAATTTCATTCATTTGTGCTCGGATTTATTATTTATTGACAATTTCATGACAGACTGAGCTTAAAACGGCCCTTATTCAAAAACTTCGAGACTTAAAATAAGGTCAACAGGTCCGGCTTTAAAATTAATTGATTTCGTTAGAAATTAACAAATTATTGAAAAATTTTTCTTAATTTATGATTTATCGAAATATTTCAACAACAGGGTGGTTAAATTTATGGATATATCTAAAAAAATTAATTTTAGTATAAGTAATGTCGAAAGTTTTCTTTTATTTTTCAAAAACTTCATTTATTTATGCTCGGATTTATTTCTATTTACTCACAATTTTGATACAGTTTCATGAAAAATTGCGCTTAAAATGGTCCTTATTCAAAAACTTTTACATTTAAAATAAGTTGAACAGGTCCGGCTTTAAAAATAATTAGTTTAGTTAGAAATTAACAAATTATTGAAAATTTTTTTCTTAAAAAATACTATAATTAGATTATACTTCTATAATAGTAACCAAAAAAATCATAAAATACCCCCAAGATGGTCAATTAAATTAACAATCAGTTGCATTGATATATTGATCAATAAATTGATTGGGGGATTTGATTAACGCTCGTAATTAGGTCATTGACAATAGGAAATTTATTTGACAACTACCACAATCGATACCCAGTTAGTCTCGTGGATAAAACGCTTTTAAAAGCGTTCACCCAGAGTTTTGGAAAGCTTTTATTGAGCGATTATCAAATTAAGCGTATCCAAATTTTGGGTCTCCGTAGATCACTCTATGAGGTCTTCTGGCCTCTGGCCAGCATCTCTTCAATCTTCTCTGTTCCATTGGATCAGTGTAAAACTTGGACATTAGTGGATTGTGGTGGTTTTTGTTTCTTATGGCTAGTGCGAAGTATTTTAAATTTGTAGTATCTTGGTGTTCAATGGTTTACTGCAACCCCATATTTCCATTGTATTGGATAATGGTTAATTTGTAGTATTCTATTGAATATTGTAGTGGTTAGTGAGATCGTTTTCCTTGGAATATGTTTCAATATTTCCCCGGTGATGAGGTCATAACCTGGTGCTTTGTGTGGGCTTAACAACTGAATTTCTCTGTATTGCTCTTAGGGGAGGTGATTCTAAGTAGGTTTCTATCTTGATATCTATTATTGGATTATTTGATGGAAGTGGAGTGAAAACTTTAGCTAAGTGCTGCTTTTTTCCTCATTTGTGCGAGTCCAATTTCCATTTGGTTTTCTTAAAAGGGCGATTGATCCAAATTGAACGATTATTTTTAACAGCCAATCGTTTAAGCGAGCAGAACCAATCTTGTAATATCAATTTACGATGTTTTCTGACACAATAGCCGATTAAGAACGATTTGAATGAAATTAATCCTGTATCATAATCAAAAAGTCGAAAATAGCAATACCAGTAGCGAAGCTTTCCTGAACCCGATGAGGATTATGCGTGGCTGCAACAGAATTGAAAGCGGCCCCCAGATAAAAACCATAAAGTCAATGGGAAAGTCAAGTTAGAGTCCGAGGTTGGTGGAGTAGTACCCAGGATAGGAAAAATGGAAAAAAATAGCGGAAGAACCTAAAACATATGCAAGGAAATAAAATTTAATAGAACGTGTATTAACTTATTACATGGAGCGAGTCGATGAGTTCTTGTTTTTATTGAAGCAAAAATATAAAAGGGTGGATAAGAGTGGAGAAAATAGTGATTAGAGGGTGGAACCAAATGATTCGCGGAGATGGAGAAGACAAAAAACAGCAATAGGAGGGGTGTTGGTAGCCCTCAGGAATAATCACGAAGTTGCACGAGTAGTGATAAGACAAAGTTTGTCAGAAGTTGGAAATTATATTTTTATTAGATTAGAAATTGCCTTTAAGGTGACTATACCTAGACCAACTTGAGTATTCAACAAAAAAAATTTTTAGTATATTGGATTTAAATAATATTTTTAATTACCTGTAAATGCACTTAGGTATAGAATCAGTAGTGAACTCGATGATTTTTTTTTCCTATTATTATCATTATTGATGTTTTCTTTTGGTATAAACACTATGTTTTCATGTAAAGTCATTTTTTAAAACTATCGTTGGAATAAAATAAAACTTTTATTTTATCTATGTCGCAGTATCTAATGTGAATATATTAAATTTGAAGGTTTTGTGTTCCAAGAAATAATTTGCCTAATTTGCATACTAACAATATTCTAAAAATCGTTTTTCATATTATAATGTGGATATTAACAACTAATTATTCGTACAAATTAAATTTCTTAGTAACAATACATACAAGTTAAAGTTATATTGGGAAATATATTGTTTATATATGCTGAAGTATTACTATAAACATTTTAGATAATGAAAAAGCCGGACATAGTCGTTCCATGGAATTATGCTGAAGAAATTGATCATAAATATATAAATAAAATCGCAACCAACCTTCGGTTTTAGAGTTTTTTTCTTATAATTATCTCAATATCTCACGATGAACCAACACAAACTACATCGAAAGCTTAGAAAAAAAGCTCATGGTGTCAGTTTGATGAGATTACAAAGATGTTGTGTTTTTTGAGCTACTTCCAAGGAACCAAACGATCAATTCTGTTGTTTACTGTCAACAATTATTGAAATTGAATGAAGCAATCAAAGAAAAACAGCCAGAATTATCAAATCGGAAAGGTTTAGTGATATTGCAAAGCCTCACACATCTTTGGCAACTCGTGGGAAACTATTGAAGCTTGGCTGTGGCTTTTAAGCTGCTCACAAGTAACCAAACGATCAACTCTGATGTTTACTGTCAACAATTATTGAAATTGAATGAAGCAATCAAAGAAAAACAGCCAAAATTGTCGAATCGGAAAGATTTAGTGATAATGCAAAGCCTCACACATCTTTGGCAACTCGTGGGAAACTATTGAAGCTTGGCTGTGGCTTTTAAGCTGCTTACAAGTAACCAAACGATCAATTCTGATGTTTACTGTCAACAATTATTGAAATTGAATGAAGCAATCAAAGAAAAACAGCCAAAATTGTCAAATCGGAAAGGTTTAGTGATATTGCAAAGCCTCACACATCTTTGGCAACTCGTGGGAAACTATTGAAGCTTGGCTGTGGCTTTTAAGCTGCTCACAAGTAACCAAACGATCAACTCTGATGTTTACTGTCAACAATTATTGAAATTGAATGAAGCAATCAAAGAAAAACAGCCAAAATTGTCGAATCGGAAAGATTTAGTGATAATGCAAAGCCTCACATATCTTTGGCAACTCGTGGGAAACTATTGAAGCTTGGCTGTGGCTTTTAAGCTGCTTACAAGTAACCAAACGATCAATTCTGATGTTTACTGCCAACAATTATTGAAATTGAATGAAGCAATCGAAGAAAAACAGCCAAAATTGTCAAATCGGAAAGGTTTAGTGATATTGCAAAGCCTCACATATCTTTGGCAACTCGTGGGAAACTATTGAAGCTTGGCTGTGGCTTTTAAGCTGCTTACAAGTAACCAAACGATCAATTCTGATGTTTACTGTCAACAATTATTGAAATTGAATGAAGCAATCAAAGAAAAACAGCCAAAATTGTCAAATCGGAAAGGTTTAGTGATATTGCAAAGCCTCACACATCTTTGGCAACTCGTGGGAAACTATTGAAGCTTGGCTGTGGCTTTTAAGCTGCTTACAAGTAACCAAACGATCAACTCTGTTGTTTACTGTCAACAATTATTGAAATTGAATGAAGCAATCAAAGAAAAACAGCCAAAATTGTCGAATCGGAAAGGTTTAGTGATATTGCAAAGCCTCACACATCTTTGGCAACTCGTGGGAAACTATTGAAGCTTGGCTGTGGCTTTTAAGCTGCTTACAAGTAACCAAACGATCAACTCTGTTGTTTACTGTCAACAATTATTGAAATTGAATGAAGCAATCAAAGAAAAACAGCCAAAATTGTCAAATCGGAAAGGTTTAGTGATATTGCAAAGCCTCACACATCTTTGGCAACTCGTGGGAAACTATTGAAGCTTGGCTGTGGCTTTTAAGCTGCTTACAAGTAACCAAACGATCAATTCTGATGTTTACTGTCAACAATTATTGAAATTGAATGAAGCAATCAAAGAAAAACAGCCAAAATTGTCGAATCGGAAAGATTTAGTGATAATGCAAAGCCTCACACATCTTTGGCAACTCGTGGGAAACTATTGAAGCTTGGCTGTGGCTTTTAAGCTGCTTACAAGTAACCAAACGATCAATTCTGATGTTTACTGTCAACAATTATTGAAATTGAATGAAGCAATCAAAGAAAAACAGCCAAAATTGTCGAATCGGAAAGGTTTAGTGATATTGCAAAGCCTCACACATCTTTGGCAACTCGTGGGAAACTATTGAAGCTTGGCTGTGGCTTTTAAGCTGCTTACAAGTAACCAAACGATCAATTCTGATGTTTACTGTCAACAATTATTGAAATTGAATGAAGCAATCAAAGAAAAACAGCCAAAATTGTCGAATCGGAAAGGTTTAGTGATATTGCAAAGCCTCACACATCTTTGGCAACTCGTGGGAAACTATTGAAGCTTGGCTGTGGCTTTTAAGCTGCTTACAAGTAACCAAACGATCAATTCTGATGTTTACTGTCAACAATTATTGAAATTGAATGAAGCAATCAAAGAAAAACAGCCAAAATTGTCGAATCGGAAAGATTTAGTGATATTGCAAAGCCTCACACATCTTTGGCAACTCGTGGGAAACTATTGAAGCTTGGCTGTGGCTTTTAAGCTGCTTACAAGTAACCAAACGATCAATTCTGATGTTTACTGTCAACAATTATTGAAATTGAATGAAGCAATCAAAGAAAAACAGCCAAAATTGTCGAATCGGAAAGATTTAGTGATAATGCAAAGCCTCACACATCTTTGGCAACTCGTGGGAAACTATTGAAGCTTGGCTGTGGCTTTTAAGCTGCTTACAAGTAACCAAACGATCAATTCTGATGTTTACTGTCAACAATTATTGAAATTGAATGAAGCAATCAAAGAAAAACAGCCAAAATTGTCGAATCGGAAAGGTTTAGTGATATTGCAAAGCCTCACACATCTTTGGCAACTCGTGGGAAACTATTGAAGCTTGGCTGTGGCTTTTAAGCTGCTTACAAGTAACCAAACGATCAATTCTGATGTTTACTGTCAACAATTATTGAAATTGAATGAAGCAATCAAAGAAAAACAGCCAAAATTGTCGAATCGGAAAGGTTTAGTGATATTGCAAAGCCTCACACATCTTTGGCAACTCGTGGGAAACTATTGAAGCTTGGCTGTGGCTTTTAAGCTGCTTACAAGTAACCAAACGATCAATTCTGATGTTTACTGTCAACAATTATTGAAATTGAATGAAGCAATCAAAGAAAAACAGCCAAAATTGTCGAATCGGAAAGATTTAGTGATAATGCAAAGCCTCACACATCTTTGGCAACTCGTGGGAAACTATTGGAGCTAGGCGGGACACTATATCACATCCCCCATACATAACTGATCTGGTACTATTTGATTACCATCTATTTCGAAGTTTGTAAATCTTCAATCGAACCTGGTTCAGTTTTCTTCTGAAATTTTATGAGATATCTATGCAAGAAAGTTTTAATTACGAGAACTACCATTGAATTAAATTAAAACATTTACCAAAAGACAATCTCCTGGACAAGATGTACTCCGTAATGAAGTATTGAATTATGGTGGTCAACATCTCACACAAGAATCTACAAATCTCAATGTAATTGATTAAAAACCTTAGATTACCAAACCAATAATTAAAATATCTGCCTCCATCTCTCCTATTTATATATTTCTAGCTCTTTTTGTCTTTTTCTTCATTCTCAATAACTTTTTCGGTATTTTTTAATTATTCATTCAAAATACTTTAAATCACGTAAAAGAGAATAATCATATTTTTGAGACTATTAGATCGATAAACGAATTTGAAAATCATTAGAGATTATACGCAAGGTTAATTTCAAGTATCGAGTTTAGAATTATCATAAATAACGATAATCAAAGTCCTTCTTTTTTACTTGTGAATCAGTTAAATATCAGCCATGAATGAATTACATTTGCTAGTATGCTTTCTAATTAGTTGTAAGTAAACCAATTCCAATGTTTTTTTCATAATTTTCTATTTCCATAAAAAGATAATTTCTATGGTTAATATTACACAATATAGATCTGATTTTGTTAAATGGTGAAGTCGTTAATAACTATTTTAGACGACGTCATCTAAAAGTTATTCGTTCTGTATTCGTTTACATACAGAAAGTTGCGTTTTGAGTGTTCCATGTAGTGAAAGTGACAGTTCCGTACTGCAAAACACTTTCGGTACGCTCTAGAGTACACAACTTTAATTTCCTTAAATGTCGCTTTAGCCACTTCAATATTGACAGTTGACAGTTTCACTTCGATGATTTTGCATAACCACAAATTCTCTATTATTTATTTTCTTTTCTCAGTGTAATTGAAAAAGATATTTCTTTCAGATTTTTTAGTTTTTGTTTTTATTTGCGTCTTATAACTCATTATTTTATATGATAATACCAACTATTAAACAAAATATTTCTCAGTGGAAAATACATTCTTAACTTTGGCAGTCATGTAGTATCAAAATCAAGTGTTGTCAGATTTACTGTATTGTATCAAAACCTATTTTCATAGCGTGTGTTTGCTGGAACTGGCAAGAACCTTCTCCAGATATAATTCCAGTACCTGGAGGACTATCCGGTGATGCTGTAACTACACGTTACTGGGACTGCTGCGGGGTGTCTTGTAGCTGGGACGAAATCGTCGATACAAAAAACGGTCTACCTGTCAGATCATGTGAAATAGACGGAATCACTAATAGTACTACTGAAAATAACGCGCAATCTAATTGCCATACAGAAAATGGAAAAGCTTATACTTGCAGCAACCAAATTCCATTTATAATTAATTCAACGTTATCCTACGGTTTTACAGCTGTCTCTTTTATTGGTACGTACAGATATCTATCAATTTATTTCGTATTTGATTACGAATCTCGTTTTAGGTGGTACTGATTATTACCACTGCTGCTCCTGCTACCTTTTGAGTTTCAAAGGGCAACTACAAGGTAAACAGATGCTGGTACAAGCAATAAACACCGGTAGTGACTTGTATTCGAATCAGTTTGATCTTCAAATTCCCGGTGGGGGAGTTGGATTATATAACGGCTGCTCGCGGCAATGGAACGCTCCTGAAGATGGTTGGGGTGATAGATATGGAGGTGTTCATACGTTAGAAGAATGTAACCAGTTACCCCAGCAGCTACAAGAAGGTTGTAGATGGAGGTTTGAATTTATGGAAGGAGTACCAAATCCAAACGTTACGTTTTATGAAGTTAAATGCCCTTTGGAATTGATCGCGATCACAAATTGTGGAGATATAGATTGATTCTTATTAAAAATGTGTTTGTATTAGATATATAAATACTTCTAATAAAAGAAATTACAATTCTCCTTGTTCTTTTTGGTAATTCCTCCATTTTTCTTGATTTTCTCACTACTTCTTGACAAAAAACGAGAATTTATGAATCAGTATGATCATCAATGCTGATCTATGGTTGCGAATGGTCGAATACCACTTTCTGAGGAAAATTCTACAGTCTGGAACCATCAACAGTAACTTCTTTGAAGAAATATTTTTTTTCAAGAGCTGGATAGTATGATATATCTAAAAAAATCGTAGTATTTCCATTATCTAATTTTTTGACATTGAATATTTTTTTATCTTCGAAAATATCGATCAGATATATAAATATGACCGTGCTTATCGAAATGCATAACTTATCTACAACGTTGCTATGGAAAGACTAATTATTCTATCACTCCTTATCCAAAGTAAGTATTTACAAAAAAATTTATTTTATAAGTAGTCGAAAGTCATCATCATCTTTAACCGCTGAATATCCTCATGCTGCGTTTATTTCTAATCTTCATTTTGTTATTTGCTTTCTACATTTCTACAAATTAAAAACAAATTTCTTCAACTGTATCTTCTGCAAGGTTAATTGTTTCTTCTCAATCGAATATCATAGACTAAATGTTTGTATGAGTGTACACTGAAAGTGGTTTTTTCGTGAGCGAACGTGCAGAAAAGAACGCACTTTTGGAGGAGGGAGATATGGAAAGAGGAACTCAACTCCTGACTGTAGAAGATAGTAGATTGCATGAATTGGTAAACGTTTGTCGAAACGCCTTATCACAGAGAATTACGGAGCGTTCACTAAAGCGACAATACGCCCTCAAATGACTCACGACTTGACCTTGGACCAACGAAAATGAGTGGCGGGTGAAACATTTAAAGTTACAGAATGATTACTGATGACTTAAGCATCCCTCAAACTCAAGCTTTTGATATCGGGATAGAAAACTTATCCACGAAGTAAGTGTGCGCAAAGCTGGTATCGCGAGTGTTGACCGAGCAGTCTTGGCTCCACCAGGGAATAAACTCGATGCTAAAATCAACGCAGGATCTGAATAGCATTCCGGTCGTTGACAGTTGAAGTTTTATTTGTATTCCAAGGAAGCTATGACGATTCTGAAACGGAAATTAAAGAGGAAGTCGATGATTGTGATATTAGAAAGGATTCTTTTTTCAAATAGTGTACATATGTTTATTATAATGAAGATTTTGATGATTTTAGTTACGATATGTCATAATTTCGAACGAGTACCTGGAGGATTAAGCGGTGAAACAGTAATAACAGGCTACTGGGATTGCAATGTAGTATCTTGTAGTTGGTCAGCTTATATCCATACTAAAAACGGTCTACCGGTTAGAGCTTGTTACAAAGATGGCGTTACTTATAGAGAACCCACTACTGAAGGTTCCTATACCTGTAACAATCAACAACCTTTCGTGATTAATTCAACGCTAGCTTATGGATATACCGCTGTATCTTTTAAAGGTGAGTGTGTTGGTCTTCTAGTGCTCAAAGGTGAGATATTTCTTTTAACGTTCAGGTGGTGCTGATTTCGACCACTGCTGCTCTTGTTACCTCTTGAGCTTCAAGGGTGAATTAGAAGGCAAACGGATGGTTTTACAAGCTACTAACACCGGTTCAGATCTTAAAGAAAATTCTTTCGATTTACAAATCCCTGGTTGCGGTGTCGGTCTCTATAATTCCTGTACGAGTCAATGGGATGCTCCAGAAGACGGATGGGGTGATAGATACGGCGGTGTTCACTCGGAGGAAGAATGTAATCAGCTGCCTACACAATTGCAAGAAGGTTGCAAATTTAGATTCACTTGGATGGAGGGAGTCCCGAATCCGGCAGCGACGTTCGAGGAAGTTAAATGTCCAGCAGAGTTGATCGATAGGAGTAATTGCGGGGATTTATAAATAATACGGTTATAAATTTGAATAAATGATTCACTGATAAAATTTTAGAACTATTCATAGCTCCACCTGCTCGCTATCCCGAAAAAAAATGAAAGGGGTGCCGTAAAACAATGTAGAATGTAGAGAGATGTGGGTTTATTGGTTTTTCCTAAAATGTATACTAGATACATCGTAGAGGATTAAGTTAATTGTATGCTATTAAAACATCGAGTTTATAACAGAAAGGTAACTTGGAATTCCAAAAAGAAGACATAATGTAATTCCTGGAATCGAAAGATTATAGTTTTATTAAAGAAGTTGCTCGGGGAAAATAAATTATGTATTTACGTGGTCGTCACCTAATTTGCATAGTCTACATAAATAATTTTGAAAATAAACTGATTGTTTATCATTATTATAATTGGTCGTGGAAAAAACAGTGTATATAACTCGCATTTAGCGGCTATTAGGATACTTGTATTCACTGCGACTTTGGTTATAGGTCGTACAATATTTTTTATTCGTTAATTTCATTAGTAACGAAGTAAATTATTTTTCAATATCATTTTGAAAAATTGATTTGTCATTAACCTAAAAAAAAGCTTCAGTTTCGGCAATAACTTCTCCATTGGCGTATCTTGAGGTCTGAAAACAGTAGGTAGAGGGTAAATCTGGAGAATACTGTGGATGCAAGAGCAATATAAAGCTTAATAATTATATATTTGTTTGTGAAGGTTAGATCTAACTGAAAATCATATGGATTTAATACTATTAGTGACATATATGTGTCAGAGTACGAATTTTTAAGTCCACCATATAATTTTTCTTTTTAGTTAATTCAGAGGTCAAATTTTTGTGTTAAAATCTTCATTATCTTTCGAGTCGTTGTACAAATAAAGTCCGATGGCTGTTGGCTGAAACTAAATTTCAAACTTTTCGGATTAGAGTTGCAGAGAAGTTTCAATATATTTTGATGGGAGTTGGTTATCCTTTCTAAGTAGAAATGAAATGAAAAGGGTTATACAAAGGGTTGATAATATTTAATGTACAATGTTTATTAATTAATGTGTGAATTAAAAACTAGTGAATACTTTTAGAATGTTTATTGTTATCCACTTCAGAAACCGAATTCTTTGCGTTTGCAACATTAAATCTTCTTTTTGTTTTCAGTACATAAATTCAAATAATTGTTACTGTTAGAGATAAATGAGTTTTGGAAAGGAACGGGAGAGTGTTTCTCACTGATAAATGCCTCGGGATCTTATCTCATTCCTGAAACGAAAGCGTTTCAGTATCGAATACTTTTTACCCTTTGGATAAATTTTCAAGATTGTAGTTCATCGATCTTTCTGAAATAATGGTTTCTCCCCATTTAACTAATAACATTTTTTAGGTTTCCAAATAATAATACTCATTTTACATCATCAAAGATATCGATATCATGTTTTTTGATAAAATGAAAAATTCATTTCCATTTTTTTTGCAAACACTTCCTGTCATTTGGTTGTATATGAATATACAATACAATTTTTATTTTTATTTGAGGTAAGGTTTGTATATCATCACAAAATAAAAAAAAAACAAAATCCCAATGCTTCATTAACTTCACGAAAGCATTTGACTGTATTGAACTGGAAACATGGGACAAGGAAACTCGCTTAGTTTCATGTTTTTCTACTTAGAACTGGATGCTTTGGAATTGACATAACCAGTTATGGAGTAGAAGACGACTTGTCAGAGCGGGATGTCTTCAGAACGTAGTATAGCGAAGCAAATACCTAAGACAAGAAAAAGAATGGGGAATTTACAAAACAACAATCAGATCTATACATTAGAAGCAAGATTATAAACGGAACAACTTTTGGAAATGGCGATACGACTTATATTTTCAATAAATTATCATAATTTATGATAATTTTCTTCAAAATGTCTCTTTATGGCTAACAAACCGTTAAGTAAAACGATCTAAAAATCTACATATCTGCTAAACCATAAATCGAGTTAAATGAAGAATGTTTGTCCGTCCCTGTAAAAGTTTGTTAACTATTTAGAATTATTTATCATTTCGTCAAATACTCTACATGGACATACGTAATCATTCATAAAAAATTCATAATGTTCGAATGTATAATTTAGAAAATATACTTAAATATAAGTTCCGTAGCTTTAAACGCCTATAACTCAGAAACGAGGAGTTGTATTAAATAATTTTTATGTTATTTTGACGTCCCGATTTTCTGGCAGGAATACCCTGTATATTGCTTTTATAAAATAATAATTTTGATTTGATATTCATTTCAAGCCTTAATATAATAATATAAATTTGAAAATAGAGATGAAATTGAAACATATTATATCCTATTAACTGCGCCAGTTGAATAATATAATGTTTTTAACTTGACTTTCAGAAATCTCGTGAAATAGTTGATAGTTTTGCAATAAAACAATTCTCTAGAAATGTTTCTAAATCTTAAAATTCGTTTACTAAAAAATTTAAGTTTCATCTAAATTAATTACATCTACAAATCTTGACTTAAAAGTGAACAAATTCAGAAATTAAAAGTTAAAATGGAGAAATATATGATTAACAAATCTCGGTAATGAGTTTTCTGAGTTCGCGGTTCCCTTAAAGATAAAGAGAATTCAGAAACGTTCAGTCTATCAAACATACCATCATTTTGAATCTATATATCGATGAATAGTTAATCTATTAACCAAAATATATTTCATAACATTAGTGAAATATGCTGTATATCGCTAAAGAAGAAATGGAACCTATCGTTGTATATTAATTTTCGCTTTCTAAACTTGTAGTTAGAATTTATTTTATTACTTATGAAATACCCCGTATAATTCTGAATTATATACACAAGTATATAAAAATGTTACTATTTGATATATTAATATTACGAGTATATCGTAAGACATATTTCAGTTGAAATGTTGACAATTTGCACTTTCAGCTAAATGCTTTCTAATGCAGGTGCTTGACCTCTTTTAGTGTTCTGCGTTTCGCTAACAAAAACTGTAAATTAATGTCTACGTGCGAATTCCACTTAAGCTGTTGTCTGAAGTATGTTTTGTATTTTTCTATTCTTGCCACGGAATATATTATAACGTCCCTCTACAAATCATGTGCGAGAAATATCATTATAAAGGAAAATATAGAAGGAACTGAAAATTCAGCAGAATTTCAAGCTGTATTCTGATGAGTTTCGAGATTTGTTCGCAACAGAAGGTTAAGACGATGTCTAGAAAAGATTAAACCATTATACTTTCCATTCACTGGTTTTAATAATTCACCACAATATTAATGAGTGTTCGTTCCGTAAAATCTATACTAGTTACGTCCAGTTTGATTATGTTAGGTTAGGTTAAATTAGGTTATATTGGAAATGAAATTTTACTTAAGCTCCAAGTAAGAAAATGGTTCAATATTAAGATATCTATAATCCTGAGAGTATAAATGGTTTACAGAAGGTCCTCACAATTCACATACGACTTAGTTTGATTGACAATTTAAACAATTTAAACGACCCTAAAATTCTCCGTGATGTCAGCCATTTTGTGAAGATAAAAATGAGCTTCATTCGAAAACAAGATGTAGGTAACCGTCGAAAAGGGCTCAATCATCTTGTTTACAGCCATCAAATTACCGTTTTTGTAAAACTTACCTCGATTATCGACTAATATTCGATTGATAAAATAATTTGCTGTACAATTTGATGATTATCTTTATAGCTACGGGTTTATCACCTTGGGTCTATCAAACTTTCTGGTATGAAACTTTCTCTTCTATACAAACTATCCGTAACTACCGTTAGACTAATAGCCAGTTCATCGATAAACAGAGTAATTAGTTACTTAGAGAGAAGTCAATTGTTTTAACCAAGCTGCCGAAAATATAGTTGCCAAAGCCGTACCGAAAATAAACCTTCTAGCTTCGCAACACAATTCGCGGATGCCGACATTTCAGACAATGCGGAATACAGTGAATTATTATAACAAATTGGATGTGATGTCATATCACAATGTTAAACTGTGAAATTCAAGATATTACAGTGAAATATCGTATGAAGTAAGATACTGTGAAAATTTTTGTATTATTTCAAAAAACTTTGGAACGTATATAAATAAAATATAGTGGCATTCTCTGAAATATAGTGAAATACTTTGCACTACTGTGAAGTAGTTTAAAATGCAGTGAAATATTGTGATATACTGTGAAACATTATCGAATGATTGAGGGTATTATGAAATTCGTTGAAAAACAAATATTTTGAAGTATCATCAAAAATACTGTAATTCTTTCGAATATAGTGAAACACTGTAAAAGTCTGTATGATATATTCTGAAATATTAGTGAAATACTGTCAAACGTTGTGAAATAATTAAGAGTATGATGAAATTCTTTGGAAGGCTTTGAAATTTTATGAATTGCAGTGAAATATTGTGAAAAAGTATACAATCCTTGAAATTCTGAGGAACCATTTTAAAACTATGAAATTATCTATACTATATCGTGAAACATTTCTGGAATACTGTGAAATAGTCCGGAAAACTGTGAAATAATCTAATACTACTGGAATATTGTCTATGAAATTTTGTGAAATACTCTGGAATATAATAAAATGTCGTGAAAAAGTATTTGATACTTAAAATTCCGAGGAACTTTTGTGAAATATTTTAATTTATGTGGAATACTGTGAAAATCTATTGTGTGATACTCAAAAATACAGTGAAATGTTGTGATATAGCGTCTTTTATATAAAACAGGTGAAAATCTGTAAAATATATTGTGAAATATGTGCCAGATACTGTGAAATACCCTGAAATTCTGTATAATGTGAAATATTTATGAAATAATTTGAAGTATCCTGTAGGATACAGTGAAATGTTACCGAGTTGTAGCAAATAGTTTGAAATTTTATGAATTATGGTGAAAATTTGTAAAACATTTGTGAAAAACTCTTGAATGCAGTAGTAAATTCTACATAATATAATTTGTGAAATACTGTGAAATTCTACGAAATACTGTGAAATTCTTCGAAATACTGTGAAATAGTCTCAAATGAAGTGAAATACTTTATGATATAGTCCAGAATACTACTAAATTTTTTCACTTTCATGGATTATTTTGAAATACATACTGTGAAACATTATGAAATACTTTGAAATTCTTCGAAATAATGTGAAATACTCTGAAATGAAGTGAAATTCTTCAAAATACTGTGAAATTCTTCGAAATACTTTGAAATTCTTCGAACTAATGTGAAATACTCTGAAATGAAGTGAAATACTTTATGCTGTGGTTTAGAATATTACTAAATTTTTCAATTTCATGGATTATTTTGAACTACATACTGTGAAACATTATCAAATACTTTGAAATTCTTCGAAAAAAGGTGAAACACTCTAAAATGAAGTGAATTGCTTTATGATACGGTTTAGAATACTATAAAACTATTTAATTTCATGGATTATTTTGAACTACATACTGTGAAACATTATGAAATACTGTGAAATTCTTCGAATTACTGTGAAATAGTCTCAAATAAAGGGAAATTCTTTATGATATGGTTCATAATACAACCAAATTTTTCAATTTCATGGATTATTCTGAACTACATACTGTGAAACATTATGAGATACTTTGAAATTTTTCGAAATAATGTGAAATACTCTGAAATGAAGTGAAATACTTTATGATATAGTTCAGAATATTACTAAATTTTTCAATTTCATGGATTATTCTGAACTACATACTGTGAAACATTATGAGATACTTTGAAATTTTTCGAAATAATGTGAAATACTCTGAAATGAAGTGAAATACTTTATGATATAGTTCAGGATATTACTAAATTTTTCAATTTCATGGATTATTCTGAACTACATACTGTGAAACATTATGAGATACTTTGAAATTTTTCGAAATAATGTGAAATACTCTGAAATGAAGTGAAATACTTTATGATATAGTTCAGAATATTACTAAATTTTTCAATTTCATGGATTATTTTGAACTACATACTGTGAAACATTATGAGATACTTTGAAATTTTTCGAAATAATGTGAAATACTCTGAAATGAAGTGAAATACTTTATGATATAGTTCAGAATATTACTAAATTTTTCAATTTCATGGATTATTCTGAACTACATACTGTGAAACATTATGAGATACTTTGAAATTTTTCGAAATAATGTGAAATACTCTGAAATGAAGTGAAATACTCATTTATTATTACAGAAAGTGATATATAATTTTTTACAAAAATTGATGAAAACAATTGATTGGTTAGGTTACTTTATATAAACTAAAAAAAAGTCGTCCACATATGATTTTGTATCTAATAATCCATTTTTTTCTGCGTATCACCTATTTTTGCGATAATGAAATCCCTAAAAAACTTTCAACGTTTATCAGTTTCATACGATTTAAATAAATCTACATAATCTAGATAAAATAATACGTTAACAACAATCCTTAATTCATCTCTCAGGCTTCAGTCTATGAATTTTATTATGAAAGTTGTTTCGCTATTCAACATTTTATCATTTTCTCGATAACCAAACTAAAAACTGAAGACATTTATTACTAAACTCAATTTGCTATACTCTTATAATGAAATTACTTAGTATGTCTTCGAATTCATTGAGCTGAGTGAATTCTAACCTAATAAGGAACACGTTCTTAGCCTAACGAGACTCTAAGTGCATTGCTAATCGTTAATCATGAACTTATTTTATAAAGTGAACACCATATCCAAAAAAATGTAACAGTTATTAAAGTTTCTTTTTTATCTTTAGCAATTTATCTTATAAGAAATATGATAGCTTTTCATTGAATTGAAAGGCGCTTCAATGGAATTTATGTTATATCAATAACAATAAATATCTTCCATTTTATTTTCAGTTTTCGAATGAATTGTAGATCAACACGCAATATATCAGTTAAGCATTTTCCACTTATTTGTACCTACTCAAATTACATTTCATTAAGGTTAGTTCAGTTCAATTCTAAAAACATTCGTAATTACCTCTTTTTAGTTATTAATAATAACATCAGTCATTTTTCAGCCCATTCCATACCCAATAAATCGAATTTAAAAATACAATTTATCGATATCTCGTTTCGATATATATATCGAGATATCGATACTTCCAGGTTAGTTTGCTTTATAGATTATGACGCTTAGTATCCCTTTCAGTAAATTATAGGTTATGTTAAGTGAAACGTGAATACAATAAAAGAGAAAAATAAACAATTAATCCCGCGAATTTGTACATATGAATAATACTTTATGTTAGAAATCAAGATTAACCGTTGATTCTTTGGCCGTCGATCAAGTTTATATTTTGCGATATCAATGTCATGGAAAGAACAGAAAAATCATCTAGATTATTGATATTTTAGTGTGAATAAAACTAGTAAATGAAGGAAATGTCATTATATTGAAACCAGTTCGAAGACCTCAATCATACGTCATCCAATTTCTACAGAACCTTTGGACGAAGGAAATATTGATCACGATTTGGTTTATTGTCATAACATGCCCTATTTTGGTATTAATCACAACTCACAAACTTGGAGATTATTCATAGATTCATTAAAAAGTAGTCTACACAACGGTAATAAATATCCTTCTAATCCTTTGAGTCTATGAAGTTTTTTTTAAGGAAACCAACGAAAATTTGAGGCTTGGACTTGAGAAGATGAAGTATGAAGTTGGTAGTTCCCGACTCGGAAGCAGTTAAGTCAAATAAGTGTCGCTGTAAACCAGGATCAGTCTCAAACGTCACGGGTCAGCTGACTGAGGCCAACTCTCTCAAAGTTGCCATACAAATCCAAGAATTAATATCCCTGTTCATTCAGCGTTTTTAGAACTATCTAGCAGTTAAAAATTTCACTGATGCAACCAAACAAGCCCAGATACTTAATACGTCAGTCGGGTCCCGATGATACAATCAATAATTAGATGTATACAAATTTGGTTGAAAACTACAAACACTTCCACCAAAGCCGAAAGTTGTTGACTCACAACATTACATTGTATCAACTTATCACAATGGAACGCAAACCACAACTTTTGTGGCGTTTGTATCAAAAATAAAGACACTTGGTAATTGTTGAATGCCTTGGTTCGCTCCATTACACGTTAAAACTAGATGCTGGTATTTGGGATTCCTAGTAAAAAAAGAAGATCGTAGGTACACCACCCGGAAGCAGTTAAGTCAAACAGGTGTCGCTGTAAGCCAAGATCAGTCTCAAACGTGACGGGTCAGCTAAATGTAATTGAGTTTGAGAAGCATCAAAACCACGTGTAAATTTAGTATTAGATTTCATATTAATTTGGACCCAACGCGATCATACTTGGAAACAAACAGGACGCGACCACTCCGGGGTTAATAATCATATGTATAATGTACCCACTCTGTATATTATGACAATTTATACATATCGTGGTTATAAATGTAATCAAATAGAAAATAATTTATCTCGCTTGAAATAACGTATCCTTCATATTAGAATGTTTGATAAAAAACTTGTTATCTCCAACTGATAACATCATAATTGTATCATCAGTATCATTAGTTCAGTAAGTACTTAATACGTAATTACGTGTCGAAAAATATGTTCAGAAAACATCGTGCAAAACACCCTAAAGTATTACAGAATAACGAGTTAAAAAGTGAAAGAGACAGAGTGCCAGAATCGCCGGTTACGCCGGTATCGAAAAATTCTCTGCAATTCTACTGCCAGTTAGCCCATGGCAGTCCAACTGGTTTCGTATCTGGTTTCACTAACATCAAGGAATTATACGAGAAAATCGCCAAATCATTCGGTATTCCAGCTTCAGAAATATTATTTTGTACGTTAAATAGCTACAGAATCGATATGTCGAAATTATTAGGAGGGCAAATAGGGTTAGAAGATTTCATTTTTGCCCATTGCAAAGGTAGACCTAAAGAAGTCGAATTAACGAAAACAGAAGAGGCTCTAGGTCTAACAATAACCGATAATGGAGCTGGTTATGCTTTTATTAAAAGGATAAAAGAGGATTCTATAATACAAAACATACCGGTGATAAAAATCGGAGACCACATCGAGAAATTAGACGGAATCAGTATGGTTGGAAAACGACATTTCGACGTTGCCAAAGCTTTAAAAAATATCCCTAAAGATACGACGTTCACCATACGACTCGTGGAACCTTTACAAAGCGGTTTCGCGTCTATAGCTCCGAAGTCATCTAAAGGAATAGCTGGTAAGAAAAATGTCGGTAGTGGTAAAGAAACTTTACGATTCAAAGCCAATGGTAGCGCGGAAATTCAAGAACAAGACGATATCATGGACATCGGTTTGGAGAAAATCAACGGCGTTTTAGAATCTTTTCTAGGAATCAACGATTCAGAACTTGCAGCTCAGATATGGGACATGTCTACTAATAAACAAAACTCCATGGACTTTGCCGAAGCTGTTGACGATTCCGATTTAGCCAGTTTCCAGTTTACCGACGATGTTATTATAGAACTGTGGGGCGCGATCACAGACGCTCGACAAAAAAGGTTGTAATATTATATATTTAGAATTATTTATATATTTATAATTATTAAATGTAAATTATTGTAGTATTTCGATATTGATAATGACAGATGACACTTTTGAATTGATTCTAAAACGTTTTGTTGAGAACATAACCTCAAAAAGTACTTGTATATCGTAGTTAGTGTACTTCTATATCATTCTTTAGGTATCCCATCACCATGGGATATTTGTTTTTACGTTTTTACGTCTTACATCCTGAATAACTTCATCATCACGGTACAAGGATCAAAATCAGCTGATTTTGATATAAATTTGACATTGTGTTGAAATTGCTTATTATGTTATCTCAAAAAATAAGGTTAGGTACATTATTATAGACTTAAAAGTGACGTTTTTTTGTTGTTACTCTGAAAATTTAATTCTTAATAACAAATTCACGGTTTTTTTTGAAACAATCTCATTTTTTATAGAACACTATTAACCTGAGAAAATCTACTAATACATTTTCTTGTAGACAATTGAATTCTATACGAAATTTTTTTTGTAAATCGTATTCACGTAATTATAAACAAACAATTCGAATTTTTTTTTATATTGACCTTGTTACGAGTAATCTATTTTTGACAGATGAAACTTTCAAGGTCATGTTTAGATAGTCTACATAACTAACAAAAGTTAATGAGAAAATGGCAGTACAAATAGTTTGAAAAATTGTAACTAATATAGAGATTTAATTTGATTTTAAATGTCGTTATACGATAAACGACGTTTACTTTGTTTATTTCTTTTGTACCAATACCAAACAATTTTAAACGAAGCTCAACTTTTTCGCCGTTTAATTTCAAGTTTAATAATTTGTGAGGTTATGTAACATTTTGATTACTTTGAATTCAGCGCCTTGTTAAATTTTCTTTTACGTTTTGTATTGAGGACGACTTAATTAACGATGATATAATGATAATAATGGTAAATCAAAATTTTCTACTGATTTTTTTCCCTGAACAATCGATTTCAAATGAACCCATAGAGAAAAATCTAGATATGATAAGTCATGTTCTTTTTAAATAGAACCATCTGCTATTAAAACCATCATTAAATCACGATCTATTTTTCCAAAGTTCTTCATTCTCAATCTTCTTCTTAACCATAATATTTTGGTACAGTCATTGAAGCACAAATATGCGAGATTGACGTTTAAATCGAGATCCTTCGAAGTATGAAAGAAAAAAAATGAAATTTGATAGTATTGTGGATTTAAATTTAGTTCTATTGTATTTTTTATATCTAAATAAACTCGATCAAGGTAAAATTTGTTATTATATTTCTTACAAATTACCTTAACTGAATTTTTAATACATTATGGCACTTTTCACGCTAAAAATTGATGCCTATCTTTAATTTTTTGTATGTAATGTATGTATATGTCAACTTTCAAATACAAGTAAAACGATAGTGGGATCAAATCTATACCATAAACAATATTTAAATGAACGCCATCTATCGCGACTTAAATATATACGTATATGAATTATATCAGATCCCTTCAATGACATTCATATAATTTATGGAGTTTGTCAACAGGTGGGCAAATTGATTTTCTTACTAAGTTATTTTGACGCAACTAGATGGCAGCATATTGCACGAAAATAATGAGAACTGCAATTTTATGTATTTATTATGTAACATCGAATTATTTACAGAATATGATCAAATATATACTATATCTAAAATTGAATTTTAGAATAGAAAATATAATATGAGTATTAAGTTTAGGTTATGAAAAAAAACTTTTTTTTTAATATTACGAAAAAAATGAAGCAGCAAATAATTTTTTCACTCAGAAAGTTCAGATGAGTCATCAGGGTAAGCCGAAACATCATTCAATCGACGATCAAATCTAGGATGAAATACCTACAAAGTTAAACTTTGGGGAAGAAAAAATTATCTTAAAACTAAGTTGTAAAATTGAATTAGATCAAAATTTCGATCTGACAGATATTTCTGTAATTGTTTAATTGGAAAATTATAGAAAATACCTGGACCAGGGAACTCTAGGAGGTTTAGGGATGAACTAGAGCAGTCCAGCTTGCAAAAGTGGAATTGCAGTATTGGTAACAGTAAATAAGGAAAAAATATGTTTCAAACAGCACCTGAAGACGTTGCAGAAGATACAAAGTGCAGATTTGGCTACGTAGAAGATGCATATTCCCTTCATAACGTATTAAATTGAAGAAGAAGATCTTCAACAGCTAGAGTCATCTCATATCCAGAATGTTTAGAAAGAAATGGGATTAATAGATCAGATGTGAACCCCAGGAAGCAAGAAAATGGATTTCAATAGATCTTTTTAGGTATATGAAATAAGAATGACAAAATTAAATGCTAATAGAAGATTATATTGACAAATCTTTAATATATTTTTCAATCTTGATAATAAATCTTCTTACAATTAATTGTTTTCATTAAAATTAGAACAGAAATCTGTTCGTATTGGGATTAGGTAAACATGATGATCTCCTGCGCTTATGGACTAACGTTCCAATATTCATTATCCAAATAATTGGAACGTGAATATTCAATTTGTATTCTCCAACACAATATTCAATCTCAATGGAACGGATTATAAATATAAATGAAGTTTCAACGTATTCTTCCATACAACAAATATATAGAAACTACATTTGATTGTTAATTGTTTTTCTCCGTCGGAATTTTCTACTACGGTTTCGTTGTTCTTGTCCTCCACAGCTTCCCTATAGAGCTGCCATTTAAATATGTTGTGCTACAAACCTAACAGCAGCATTTTTCTTTTTCATCTTCATCTTTTTCTTCATCAACATTCACGAATTGTCATTTGGTTTATGAACAACCATCCTATTTTCGTTTTATTCACTTCTCGCCGCTAAAAAAGTAAGTAATTATATCCAAAAGACATTCTTGAAGGCAAATAAACATTCATGCATCAAAAAACAACATCGAACGAATTCCGCGAACCAGAGAGTTCGCCAAACTTTAAATCCTTCACGATAACTGAACAGAACTTCCTTCACGGTCCATGTCGTGAACGATTTCGTAACAATATGCTCGGAAAACTCAAAATCCGCCATAAAATCGACAAATAAAATGTATTGAGGTTTATTGTCTCGGATAAAACTAATAAAACTTTGGTTTGTTGATGGTTTGCTTGATTTTCATGTTAGTTTTTCCTAAGTAGTGAATGTCAATTGGCCTTATTCAGTCCGAACTAAGTTTACTTGGAATGCAAATTTTGTTTTTTTTTGTTTTCTTAGTATTAAAAAATGTATTTAGGTCTTAGGGAATAGACATCTTGTAATAAACAACCATTTATCGTTACGAGGGTTGATTAGAAAGATCCTTTTAGTTGTTTAAATATTAAAAATAGTGTGTGTATTTCCTACTGTATACCTGTGTCTTCGCTCTACAAATATTACTACGAGGGTTCCTTTGGAAGTACTTTCTGCCGTTTCAATGCTTGAACATCTTGTGCGTGATTCAAAGAAGGTACTTGCCGATTTATATATTCTTCCAGTTCACTAAAAACCGAATAATTCTATATTAATAACATTTTATGATGCATTTATAATACATCTTTTCCGCATGAAACAAAACAAGAAGATTCAATGGATGTAATGAAATGTTTGTATACAAATTGCATCGTTTAGAATTTTAAATATTGAAATTCATTGGAATTCTCGAGATAATTTCGTGGCTCTAGCCAAATTCAAAAGCACCTCATTTACCATTACTGCATAATCTCAAATATTCCACACACGGTTTACATACACAATTTGAAGTACAAAACTCCTGATTTTTATTCAAGAGCATCCTAAAATACTCAAAAAAAGTAGCTCTAACTTTTCTACGATATTGTTGTTATATAATATTTCGATTTTGAGCTACTGAAGTCGCTAAAATTTATTGGCACTCCAAGTTTTTAACTATTTGGCTGCATTTCCTCATAGTTGCTTCAATTTCAAGTTACTTCCAAGATGTTGATTATGATATTGGTGGTTATATCCCATCATATATATCTGACGAAGCAAATGTAGTATATGAGAGAACATACGATCATTTTCCTTATTGATGCAACAAGAAAAGTGCGAAAAACTTTTCTGAAAATGTAAAGTACATCGACTGTTACGGTTATTAACCCCGAAGGTCAAAAATACCAATATGAACGAAGTTGAACTGACACGAGGACAAGGTTGATAGATAACTAAGTAAGAATTTTTGGAACCGTTGGTTATATTCATACTGCCTACACCAACATTCACAATTACACTGTCTGACTCACGTTTCGATAACTAAGTTATCGTCTTCAGAAACTGAAGCTAAACTATTTATTTTCAGTATCTGAAGACAAACAGTGTATTTGTGAGTGTTGTTGTTAGCGTTAAATTGATAGTAACCAAAATTTTGTAACAGTCCTAAACAATTAAAAGTTAGTTATTGTAAATTTGGGAATTTACGTCAGCAAACAAGATGTATAATAATAATTGTCAATTCCTTAACCTTTTTATGCATTTTATCGTAACTTCTTTCGTTTTTCTTCTTATGTTATTATAGAATTTCTTAGTATTTAATTCGATCTTTGTTCATACACCACAAAGGGATGATATCAATAACTACCCAGCTTAATTGCAACTTGGAAAAGATATGTATAAAAGCTACACAGTTCATTGTCTCAGGGAAAGCTCTGTCAGTCTTCTAGGTAATTCAGGGGACAAATTTACATCCATAAAAGGCCTCTTCAGCAGAATCAAACTCTTCATGAAATATCTAATGTTTCTATTAGCAGTAATTGTTCAAACTCATCAATTATTAGCAGGGCCGGATTAAGATTTATAAAGCCCGGGGCTAAAATAATGACGGGAACCCCTTAAGGAATTCGGAAACCCGGAAAAATTCACAAAATAATATCAATACGTTAGATTTGTGGTGTCAACACATCAATAAATACAGAATGATTTCCAAATGATGGGGCCCTCTTAGACCTGGGGCCCGGGGTTATAGCCTCCCCAAGCCCCTAGCTTAATCCGGCCCTGATTATTAGATATTCCAGTAAATGAAAAGAAAATTTTATGATGAATCAATTGATCTTTGAAAATAAATCGTTTCATGTTTCTTTTGTGAATTATTTTAGAAAAAAGTGAAAAAAAATTCACATTCACTAATTAAGTCAAGTTTTTTTGTACAAAAAGTTAAATTTTATTAGTCTTTTTCTTTTTCTAGTGGTATCAATCTTATCACTTTCTTTGGTAATATTTCATGTTTTAACTGTCCCTTCTACGCCCATTTCTTCAATAATTCTCTCATTAGTCACTCTGTAGCTTCTAGTTTCCTTTTGATTTGTTTTTTTAGTTGCCACGTCTCTGATTCATATAGCAACTTACTTTTTTGTATCATATTTTCTTTGTTTACATCTCTGTACTCCATAGAAATTCATTAAGAGCTTTTATTATCTGTTTTGTCTTGTTTATTTCCGTTATTTATTTCTATATCATCCAACCCTGATCTCACGGCAATAACACCACCATCGACGTCGTTGAATCTGTAAAATTCTTAGAGCTTGCTGTGGATAATCCTTAGATATACTATTTAAAAAGTTCCCCACGTTTTGCGCTGAGATCAGTTGAACAAAGAACTAATCCACCTCGTTAACAGTTTATTATGCCCTTATTGAGTCGCATCTCCCATATGCCCTTCACTACTGAAGAGCTGTTGGATATTTACTCGAACTAAACAGCACTACGTTCACAAATAGTTAAAGGCTCAATATTTTACAATGCAAAAAAAATGCACAATCACTTGCCAAGTGCGTTCTACTCTGTAAACGACTTGTAATAATGATTAATAATCATTTTAACGTGTTTTATTATTATTTATGTTATGTTCTATATTTTTCTAAGCCCCTGGTAGAAGTTTTCCACACGGCGACATTCCCCGTACCTTGCCGAAATAAATTCCCTTTTCCGTCGTGGCATCGAGGTAGGCTGTTGTGCGAAAATTCATCGCCACGCGCGTGAGTTAGTACGTTGCAACAACAGCTGCAACGCGTTCGCCGGTAAAACAAAAAATTTTGACTGTTGATAATACACCGAATCTCTAACGAAAAATATTATTTCAAGATACCGGCGTGGTGGATCTAATACGTGATATGTTGTAGTGATTTCTCAAATCAAATGTGAAATTTTTAGTGGTTTTGGGAAAATTCGATTATGATTAATTAGTATTATGTATATACAAGGTGGTACAAAAGTTTTACTTATCAAATACAAATATATTTCTTTTGATTTTGTTCAAAATAGATGAATTATCATTAGAAATCAGCTTCTAACAACGTAATTAAATTTTAAACTCCATAAATCGGATAGTAAATATCGAAAAATTATTTTATCCATACAAGTATGAATTTATTTCTTTCTCTTAAACATTTTTATATGTTTTTGTGTATGTATATTTTAATATAAACCGAAATAGGTCGATACTCAATATTTTTATCTGATTAAAATACTAATTTTTAATTAAATTATATTGGTGGGGATATTTCTTTGTTATAAAAGAGAATAATATGTTGAAAATTCGTTGAAAATTAAATCTAACATCACTTCCACTGCTTTATGTTTTTGTTATTAAAGAATAAAATGAAAATAAATATTTTTATTTCACTATTTAAAAATGGCGAACGCGCGAACATTCGCCATAATTTATATATAAATAAATCTGATTTATTATTTAACAATATATATTCTTCGAAATTATAAAATCACTGTTGATTAAGATGTCACGTTTTACCACATTTTCCGTTTTCTTTCACCCCCAATTGAGTACGCAAAATTTCATTTTTTGTTCTGTTTCCAAGAACTTCTTATGATCTACTTCTTGTCTAAAATTACCATTCCGTTATAATGAAATATATTTTAACAGACACAAACAATAAATTTGTTTTCATTTAACACCAAATATTACCAGTTTTACCAATAACAAAGTTAAAAAATCACTAAAACCGTCAGTCTTTAAAAACTCTTCATTAATAATTAAACGGTAGAGATCTACCATCACGTGACTAATACATCAGCAGCCATATTCGTATATCTGTCAAATAATCGTTATGATTGATATTCCAACAGTCGGATTTTTACGAATTGTTAATTCAACTTTTTAAATTGTTTGTATTTTTTTATATAGTTATTATCGATGTATTTCGAAAATAAAACAAGATTTGATGAAATAAGAAATAGCGTTATGAGGGAAAATTTGATTTTAAAACCAATTTGAACCAAAATGGAAAAGAACGAATAATGTAGAATAGGAAATAATTGAAACAGCTGAGGATAAATGGGATCGAATAATGATCCTATTTCGACAAGATTTACGTCTGAAAAGGTATAAGGATCAAGCTGAGCTAATACTATAAATATTAATGATTAATTTACGTTCATTTTTACGGCTCCAACTCCCTATTTCTTGTGACTGTTTCAAAACTAATTTATCTTGTTTTTTATTCTCATTTTCCTGTATTACTTACCTAGAATATTATTTTTTATAAACAAAATCGCGTATTCGCCAAAATTTACATATTTGGAATATCAAGACTAATTTTTAAAATTAGTTGTTTCGGTATGCTTGGAGAGAAAATCTCGAATTTTTTTCAATATCAATAACTAAATAATATTCAAGGGAAGGTCAGTAGCTGGAGTGATTTCAAGGATATTAACACTTAGACTTCAATTTGAGGTTAGAGATCGAATGATAAATTATCTTCGGCGGAATCGATCGTAAACCAACCAGAAAATCTGTCTTCATGTTTTACCGCTTTCAAATAATTTTGATTGATGTTTTTTTCTCAATTTCAAAGACGATCATTTAGTTAGGTAACTTTTATCGCATGCATACATTCGACACTCGTTGTGAACAACGTTTTTCCATAGCACAATCTTCAGTAGCATTCTGCAATTGCCATTAACCAAGTGATTAATGTTTTATCCATTTCCTCAGAATAAATCTTTCTTCGGGATGCTTTTCATGTACTAATTGAGTTTGTTTGAATAATAATAGAGATTTTGCTAAATAGTTGATTATTTTGAGTAGAATATAATAAGAATTCGACTCTTCTCGAACTGGTAGTCATTGGACGGAAAAAGTAGCGAGGATTGACGTCAATATTGTTGTTGAAAGGACACTTTTTCCATGAGAAATTTTCCTGCACAACTGTTTCGAATGCCCAAATCAATCATCAACGACAGTCTGAATTTCCTTTATTTTTTTGGCAGTTTTTAAGATCACTAAGAAATTCAGGTAAAAATTTAGTAATTTAGACACAATTTTTCTCAAATATATACACATTTCTTTTAGAAATATGCAAAAATATGACAAATTTCCCAAGTATATAGTATAGAATTCGCTGTAATGAAAATGTCATAATAGGATCTATAGATTTTTGTCAAAATGACGATAGCTATTCTATTCTATAAGTTTTTCACAATAAAAATAAACTTACACCCTCGATTTGGGGCTAGTTTAAAAGAGTTTAAAAGCCCAGTTAAAAAAGCGTGTACCTCCCTTTCCCCTATAGCCATTTTTTACAAACCTAGACATCAAAAATCCCAATTGAAATCGTAAATCACAAAGTCTCGTAGCTAGTATAAAATCAGTGTTACTAGCGTAGTAAATAATCGGGATCCCATCGTTTCTTATTGGATAATATATCAAACTTTTAATTAAGACATTTTCCACGTTTATGTTTCGTGTAGTATCCGAATTATTTCATAATATTATAAAGGAGTAGACAGGTCACAAAACGTGATTTGAATACGAAAAAGGAGTTTCTCGAAAAGTAAATACATTTTTAGATGAAATATGTTAATAATCAGACATTTTACCATAAAAAATATGATGTTCAAAAAGTTCAATACCCTTTTTATATTAATAATCGACAAACTCCTCAAAATAACCATTAATTGTCGAATTCCTCTATTCATTATTGGAAAATATTTCACCGCCGAGGCATTTTTTCTAGTCTGTTAACAGAAAATAATCCGAGGAGACTAAATCTGGCGAATGGTGCATTATTCAAACTTTGTGTGACCTGGTGCATTTCCTTTTTCGTTTTTACTTGATTTATAACTTCGCATTGAAGATAGTCAATAAAAATTATCCCCAAAAAAAAGAGTAATGACCTTCCCTGAAGATAGAACGTGGTTTGGAGCCGGTTCTCCCTTTTCAGTCCATTGTTTTGATTGGTCTTTTGCTTCGGGTGTGAATTGATGGACCCACGTTCCTTCCATGGTTATGAAACGGCGCAAAAATTTCTGTTGAAAAAGTATTGTACTATATAACGATGACCAATTTTGGCTGCCAAGCAAATACTAAACAACATGGCGTCTTCAAACTTGAAACTTGAAACAAGCAACTACCGCCATCTCTAGATCAAATTACTTCTGAAACCATCCTCGTATATTCATTATACCATATATTTGTGTCAGTATAAATAATTTCAGCATCTTTTGTGACCTTGCTTGAAATTTGTATACTACTTAATACTTTTTCGAGAAAATTTAAATTTGCAAAATAAACTTATGCCTGTAGGATTTTTTTTTCAAGTTCCACAAAGAAAAGCACGCTCTAGTGAAATTTCTTCCGAGATAAATTATCCTTTCTTATATAAATACATCCTTGAGTACATTTCAAACGGAAATGTGACATGGTTGAGTTCAGATAAGACGTCATATTTCTCATAAGAATACGACGAAGTGGATAAAGCTTTGTTAGGTTAAAAATATTTTTTGTTAAATTTCAACATATATTTAAATTGTTTAAGACCATTTTATAGACATATTGATGAGCATGAATCATTATAAAACTGAATCTATGATTTTTCGTTATTCCACGATGTCTTAAAACAAATGATTTGTTAATCTGTTTCCTGAAAATTGAGATATCTGTCTTATGTAACCAATATTACAATTATTATTACAAGGAATTTCATACAATTTTTTATAGGTTTTTCTACAGTTTTTATATAACTGTATATTTAGATACAGGATTAAATATAATGAATTTATCTGTACATAGACCCATCTGTATAAGTTGTGAAGGACTTTCGTTAAATTCATTATTAAAGTGTAGAAGATTCGATTGTTTTTGAAACAACATGAAGAATTTTTAAGTGAATTCTACCAACATTTATTCATACAACTTAACTTTTAATTTACTGGAACCGTGTTTTTAAAAACTAACTTTATTTCTAACATAAATTCTACCAACAACTTCAATTACAAGACTGATATTTTTTATTACAAACGTGAATTAAATAATCTTTTGGTAAACACAAGCTAAGCAATTCTACAATAAAATAAGTTCTTAATCAGCACAATATACTGTCCACCTAAGGGCAATGGCGTAGGTGACACCTCCCCCTTTAGAAGGAAGCTTCTCCTGGAAGCTGGATCCTATCTTCTGTTGCCTGCGGGTGATTCTTACTTGTCCTTCCTGAATGTTTCCTCTTATACAAAATCCACAAGAAGGCCAATATCAATGCTATATAAAGAAGAATAGTCCAAATACTGGGAATGTGAGAATTAGTGTTATCCCTGAATATTGGCGTTACCATTTGATTTGGAATATCCTTTAATTTTAATTTTTTTTTAAATCAATCCTCATTGGAGAAACGTGTAATTGATTTAATTTCAAATTTAATTCATTTATTACAAAAGGTTGTCCAAACGTTTTTTGTTGAAATATTAACTCTTGGTTCCTAAATATAATTTTACATGCTGAATTTTCTATTAAATAAATGCCTTTAAGAGTTCTCACTTCAGTTTCTTGCTTACATTTTATGATTAATTTTTCATCTACGGGAAATATTGCCAAAAATTGATTTATCTCCGGAATAATTTCAATGTGATTCTTAATTATTTCAATTTTTGTATATTGACAATATGTAGAATTTCCTGCTAGCAATATGTTCTCTTCGCATCCATAATTATTATTGTCTAGCAAATGGTTAGGACATTGAAATATATTGCCGCGAGTACAAATGTCATTTAGAGGTTTAATGACATTATTTGATTTAAGTAAAAATTTTGAATTAGGTATTAATGTTACGTATTCTGATTCAATTTCTGTAGGTATAGGTAACATATAAAAAAGATTAAATAAAATATCATAGTTAATGGGTATCGATAAAAAATATTGAATTTGATTATTTTCTACTTTACAAACTACGTCTATGACGGCTTCAAGTTCTAAAATATTTTTATGTTTTAATTCAAAGGGTAATTCCGCTTGGTAGTAATAATGCACTTTTTGCAACTCTATAAATAAATCGTGAGATTTTATAATACTTGGATGTAGTATTCTAAGTTTACAGAAGGTCAAGGAATTTTCAACCGTTTCTAAAATGTCTTGAATTACATTGAATGTGATAAGAAGTTCGTTGAATAACTCTTTTAAATATTTAATATTTGCCGCATTTGCTTGAAAATCTAGAATATCTCTTATCTCAAATATTTTCGTTTTTAATAATTTTTCATTATACTGAATGTCCTGAATTGTCTTATTAAAATTATCAGTTATTTGGCGACTAACAGAATATTGCATTCTTATTTGATTTTGCAAGTTTTCTTGGTTTTGTTTTAAATGTTCCATAATTGAATTAATTCTTTCTCCATCTTCAGAGTCCAAGTTTCCTGTTATTGTTTTTACTATTGATCCAAGACCGTTAATTAACCCTCTCTTTGGTCTATCTAAGGTAGAATGAATATTAATGTTATCAAATTTTTCTTCTATACTATTCCTAGTGTACTCTATTATATTTACAATATTTTCTGTTTCAGAATGAAAAAATGTACTATTAGACATATTATATTTAACGTGATTATATTGTATACTTAACTTATTATATTCTACGAGTAGTGGACTTAAATTATAAAAATGAACAAAAGTATGACTGGATTTCTGCAGCTAGGCATATCCAAGATTTATGGGAAGTATTCCCAAGTTATGGGTAACATCTTTTATATTGACTGTTGCGTCTCCGGCGGTGACGAACCTAAAATAAATTTATAAGGAGTCTTTTTAGGACGTTTTATGTTTGAAAGATGAATATTTTCTGAAGTATTTTTGTGTCTAGTAGAGATTTTAGCTGTTTTTAGTCGGTTATTTTTGCTTTTGATTTCTTCATTTTTATATTTATTTTTGGTTTTACCTTGTGCCTGTTTATTACGCACATAGACTTTAGTGGGTATTGTATCTGGTAATTCTTCACGGCTTTTATTTGCTTTAGAGATTACTTTTGATTTATTTTCCTGTAATTTTTTATTTAAATTCGAGTATATAATTTTCATTTTATCTTTATGATTTTGTATATAATTATTAACTACTTGTTGATCAATTTCTATATCGAAAGGTGTGTTACTGGTTATGTGTCCGGTAATTATTTCGTTTGGTTTCAATTTTGTTGCAGAATGAACGCTATTATTATAGGCTAATAATGCTTAAAGTATTTTATTTTCAATAGTCTCATTTTTAAAATCTGTTTGATTATTCAAAAGTCTGACTTGTTCAATAATCGTAGAGTGGAATCTTTCGGCAATTCCATTCGATTCTGGATGTTGAGAGCTTATGAAATGAATTTTAATTTTATGCGTTTCTAATAGTTCTTTTACAACAGAATTTTTTAACTCAGTTTCATTGTCCGAAATTATTTGTTCTGGTATACAGTGGTGTGTAAAATATTTAATTAGACTATGAGCTACCTCTATTCCTTGTCTAGATTTTAATCCATACATTTGACCATATTTGGAAAATGAATCTATTATTGTAAGAAATTTACTATTTTCTAAGGTTATCGTGTCTAAATGCAAAATTTGAAAAGGTTTAGTAGCTGTGGGGGTAACATTTAAAAATGGTTTTATTGGTTTTCTATCATATTTGCTTAACTGGCAAACTTCACATTTGTTTATATAAGTTTGTATAGATGCTCTTTGATTTGGCCAGTAATACAAAGTTTTTAATTGATTTTCAGTTTCATCTAGTCCTCTATGATTAGTCTTACCTTCGTGGTAATTTTGAATCACTTCTTTAATTTCATTTAAAGGAACATCTATTAATTTCTTATTACATTTAACAAAGTCAATTTGAGAATCTTGAAAGTGATTTTGTAGAACGACACTGAATTTTTCATAAATTGGGTCTTCGAAATAAATAAAATATTTAGTTTTTGGTACTATGTATTCTTTTACGAAATTAATGACATCTTGCTCAAAATTGTTTTTAGATAATTGCACAACAATTCTTTGTTTATTTTCATATAGTTTCATAATAGTAGGTACGGCTGGTTCGAAATTTACTTCCGAAAATATTAATTGATTTTTACCAACATTTATCGCTGAATCTGAAATTGGTATACCAATTACAGGATTTTCCTCATTTGTATGAACAGTTATATCTTCATCGTCATTCTCATTATTATTACTTTCATTATCTGTTTCAACTATTAGCGATACATTATCATCGGTAGTTGATGAGAGTTTTTTATTAAATTTGTCCATATAAACTAGTAATTTTTTAGAACATTGAGGTTCTTGTAATTCAGTTTCATTGATATTTATTTGAATTCGGGATAAACAATCGCTATTGGTATTTAAAGCACCCTTTTTGTATACAATATCATAATCATATTCCTCAAGTTTCAAGCGCCATCTAACAAGTTTTGAACTTGGATCTTTAAGTGAGAATAACCACTGGTTTATGATCGGTAACTATTGTAAATTTTCTGCCAAAAAGATAGGGGTGGAAGTATTTGGTTGCCCAAACTATGGCAAGAAGTTCTTTCTCGATTACAGAATAGTTGCATTCTGAATCATTTAGGGTTCTGCTGGCGTAAGCCACAGGTAAATCAGAGCCTATTTTGCCTTGACTTAGAACAGCACCTAAAGCATAATTGCTGGCATCTGTGGTAAGGTTAAAGGGTTTTGTAAAATCTGGATATTGAAGTATTGGTTCATTCATCAACAGATTTTTACACATTTCAAAGCATTCGACGTAATCTGAATCGTTTACATTAATAATTGCATCTTTTTTCAGTCTAATAGTTAATGGTTTAGTTAATTTTGAAAAATCTTTTATAAATTTTCGGTAATATCCTAGGAGTCCAAGGAAACCTTTTAATTGTTTTGAATTTTTTGGTATTGGAAATTTTTGAATTGCTAAAATTTTATCTGGGTTCGGTTTTACACCTTCTGGCGTGACAATATGTCCCAGATATGCTACTTCTTTTCGCAAGAATTCGCATTTATCAATTTGTAATTTAAAATTAGATTCTCTTAATCTATTGAATACTTCTTTTAAATTTGTGATGTGTTCTTGTAAACTGGTACTGAACACAATTATATCATCAAGGTACACCAAACATTTTTCGTTCTGTATACCCATTAGGATATTGTCCATGACCCTTTGAAAGGTTGCAGGAGCTCCTTTCAGACCCATAGGCATGCGCACATATTCATAGTGCCCGTTTTCTACATTAAAGGCTGTTTTCGGAATATCCTCCTCAGCCATTTCGATCTGATGGAAACCAGAAGCGAGATCTAATGTTGTAAAATATTGACAACGTCCAAGCTTATCTAGTAACGTTGTAATATCTGGCAATGGATATCGATCTCCAATTGTGATCTCATTCAGTTTTCGATAGTCAACAACGAGTCGAAACTTCGGCTTTTGAGAAGCATCTAGCTTCTTTGGGACTATTCAAATGTTGCTAGACCATGGAGAATTGGATGGTCTAATAATATTATTACTTAACATTTTTCGTATTTGATTTTGAATTTCCGTTCGGTGAATCTCAGGATACCTGTATGATTTTGAATAAATAGGTATTTCATTAGAAGTTTTAATGTGATGTTTTATTTTACTTGTGAAGGTGAGCTGATTTCCTTCAACATGAAAAATATCACTATACTCTTGAATTAATTTTAATACAGATTGTTTCTCTTTGGAATTCATGTGTTCAGTTCTAACTTTCGAAACATCAAATTTAACATTTTCACAATAAATTTCATTAAAATTTGGGTTGAGGGTTTGTTCGTATTCATCGAATGTCTCAATACTAATAGAAGGGCTTAAATCTACTCGAAAGTTGGATTCTGAAGGATTTAAAATTGTACATAAAGCTATATTATTTTCAACTTTTGTTAAACATTCAGGGATTTCTAATTTCCCAATTCGTGTATATGGTATAATTACATTACCATTTTTTACATTTTCAATATTTAATTTAATTACTTGTTCACAACGTGGAGGCACTACTATACAATTCGTGAATCCAGTTTTAATGTCAAAGTAATTCAATTTAATTTGACTATAAGGAGTCATAAGCAAATTATTATTTAAATCGATAATTGCATTAAGTATTTTTAAATTATCCAATCCTAACAAACAATCAAAATGATCGTGAAATTTGAAAACGCAATATTCTAAATTGAGCGGTTTCCTATAATTAAACATTTTAGGGATTGGAATGAGTGTGCAGAAATTTTGTTGACTGCTACCAAAGGCAGATTTTACATGGAAGGGTTTTTTGACACAAGATTTTTTGAAATATTTCTCAGCAACTGCTGGTGTCACAAAGGATCTTGTGCTACCAGTATCAATTAAAACCTTAAGATTTTGTTCTGGAAAAATTATATAGGGTAACACGCTTTCTGAATTATTTAAGTTTAACAATTCGATAATGTTTGGTTTGGTTCCGAGGCTGGTGTCTCTAAAAAATTATCGGATTCATCATTAGTGCAATCAGAATCGTCTATATTATGGAGTTATTCCGAGATAAAATTTCTAGGTTGATTCGGATTGTGTTGGAACCTATTTTGATAATTTTGAGGGGGTCTAGATGTATTTCTTGTAGACATACTCATTGGAGTTGGATTTGGAAATTTTTGGTTCTGATTGGGTTTAAAGACGTTTTGACCATTATTAGAAAAGTTTGAATTATTCCTATTAGAAGGAGTGTAAGAAGTTGAAGGACGATTTTGCGGGTTTGGTGCGGAATTTCGATTAGTATATTGATAATTCGGAATAGAATTTTGCCTAGGAGGTGGCTGCCTATATGCCACATTATTTTGGAAATTGGTTTTATTTTTATGTGAATTATTTTGCGTATTCAAGGATGAAAAAATATTTTTCGGATGATTATTCTGGGTCATATAAACTTGAAAATCATTTGTAAGAACATTTAAAGCAATATTCAAATTTTCTGGATTTTTCGTACGCATTAATGTGCCTAAAGGTTCTTTTAAACCGCGTAGCAATACTCTGAGAGCCAAATTTTTAAAGTAATTACCCAAAATTAAATGTTCACTAACATTAGAATGTGTCGTGAGATAAGAAATTTGAAGATTTAATAAATGTTGAATTCTATTATAAAATTCGAAAGGCGTTTCATTACCTTGTTTCATTTCTGAAAGTTCTATACTTAAAGTGTAAATATCTCTTTTGTCAGCATAAGTATTAAGAAGTGCATCTTTTAGATTTTCCCAAGTTCTTATCGTACAAGAAGAAATGTTTATGGCTGCTTCACCTTTTATTTTTGCTAAAATGCTGGACATCAAATATTCATTTTGAAAATCCCCTACATCCACAGTATTATAAAACTTACTCACTAATTTCTCTGAAATTTCTATAAACCTAGGAAGTAATGCATTGTTTCCATCAAATTCGGGTATCATATCAAGATACTCCTTTTTTAAAATAGGTAATTGTGGAGTAGCCATTTTATTAAAATTGTTCGTAGAAAAAAGTTTTGGTGATGCTAAGTTAAATTTTATTTTAGTATTAACAGAGTTTGAGCCTGAATTTGAGTTATTTGAATCAGAATTTGAGTCAGAATCGTCAGATGTGTCAAGTAAATAATTAATATTTCCTCTATATGACATTAAAACACTTACAGCAATAGAATGAAGATCCTTTCCATTGGCTCGGACTGCACAGGAACAACCAATATCTTCTTGATTCTTCCGGTTTCTAGCACAACACAGATCTTCTAGTTGAGTTACTCAGTTCACCCAACTAAGAGTTCCAATAATTTAACTTTACTTGTTCGAATAGTCAACAAATCGTAGAAACGAACCGAATGTTATATGCTTTAACTTCCGATTGACTATCCTACTGACTGCGCCACTTAACTTTTAATTTACTGGAACCGTGTTTTTAAAAACTAACTTTATTTCTAACATAAATTCTACCAACAACTTCAATTACAAGACTGATATTTTTTATTACAAACGTGAATTAAATAATCTTTTGGTAAACACAAGCTAAGCAATTCTACAATAAAATAAGTTCTTAATCAGCACAATATACTGTCCACCTAAGGGCAATGGCGTAGGTGACATACATATAATTATAAAATAAACTAGAGTATTTCTTAAAACGTGTCGAAAAAAGAAATTAATAATGTATCTCCTTGTATATACATTTACTTATAATTTACTAGTGGATTTCAAATTATTAATATAATTCAGGATAAACTCATTTATTGACTAATTACTTAAGAGAATAAAAATATTATACGAAAAAAGGGTTGAGTGACATTAACTGATATCGAGAACATAACCTCAAAATGGTTTATCTTGGACCAGGGGTGCAATATGTAGCGGAAAGCGGAAGGGCGTTTATTTCGCCAAACAATCCTCAAGACGTCCTCATGGATAACAAAAAAATGGTGAGTTATATCAAGTTGATTAATTTTCATGGAAGGAAATATTTGTATGAATAAAAAATGGCCTCAATTAGGAAATAAATGGAAAGAAAATATGATATTGTTAACTTTGGTATTTTGCTTTTATGGGTTCATTTATACGAAGAAAATTCCTGTGATCTCCAGGACGTTTCATTTTTAGTTCACAAAGAATATTATTCGAATCCTTTTGTACCTCTCTGCGAATAATTCACACTCCAACAACACAAATTCTTCTCCTCTTTTGTTGTTTTGACAAGTTGACACAGTTGACAGGTCGAGATAAATGGGTAACATAACTCACAGGATTTTTCGCAACGACGCTTCGGGCTGTCTCTCAACACTCCTACTCGTGTTCTAAAGGTGTGCACGTCTGACGTGTGCACATTTTCGACTGATAATGCTAGAAAGCTTCATTTCTAAATATTTATATTTAATATAACGGGCCTAATACAATGTTTGTAGGGAGTTTGAAGCAAGTTAAACTTAGTTTTTTGTGCGTTAGCTCTTCCATGATATTTATTTAGCTATATAATAGATTCCAAATAATTAATGATAAAAATAAAAATAGTAAAAACCGTAAAGCTCAGTGACGTAAACGATGCTGCTTATGACAGTAGACAGCCATCTAGCGGGAATAAATAATATTCAAACTTCAAAAAACCATAGACAAATGAAATAACCAACCAAAGGATAATATCCAATTACTACGAACTGATTAACTGGATCAGTTCTCCAACAACAATGATCGTGACCCGAGTTAACCCGATCATAGCTTCCGAAAAGACATTTGACTTGATCAATGTGTAAACGCCCCTTAAACGATAACAAGTCCAGTTCGTGATTTTATACGAATGTTGAATTTATTTCAATAATTAATGTTTAATAAGGTTCGTGTCTGAATTTTCTCGGTTGTAGTTTTTCGAACGACACATTGAACTAGAATATCGACGAAGGTCAGATAAGAAAAATGGGGCATCGTGCCACTTTCTGTGTATATTCATGGTTAGAAGGACAAATAGGCTTGGCATTGTAAGGACATGATTGAAGATAATCTGAAAGTCAAGATTTGTACAATTAATTTTTGTTTTTTTTTTCAAGTTTATCAACATTTTTTTCTGAAATTTGCTTGTTGTTTGTTTGTTGATGTTTTGAGACGATGTTGATTTGAATTTTGAATTACCTAAGTACGTTAAATCCTTTTCTAACTTAAAATGTATACAAATTCACTGGAAACGTTCACTATTGATGGCTGCCAAACAAATATTAAACAACGAGGCATCTTCAAACTTAAAATGTTGTATTGATTGTGTACTTCAAGCAACTACCGCCATCTCTAGGTAAGTCACGTACTTCTGTGACTTACATAAAAATATGGAATGTTTAATCGTTCAAACACTGGGCGCTAATCCCATAGGAGAAAAATTAATTACGGAAATAAAGTTAATCATCATTTGTTCTCAATTCATTATAATAATTAGAGTATGTTGACTTATTAATATGGATATTAGCATTTCTAATATGTATGTTTGATGTTTATTATTATCAACTAATTAATTTCATATTAGTTATTTCCTCAAATAAACTGTTGATGGTGTATTACATTGGTCATTCTAAAAGATCACTCACCAATCGTATTACATCGCACACAAGTGACAGCATTTTATAACCTGATAGATGTTCTGTAGCAGAACTCGTATTTTATGAAGCCCATTCCATGGGTTATAAATCTGTATTGAAAATATGAAATAACTAAAAAAAACGACCATTTTTAGAAACAACGTATATTACTCAAGATGATCTGTGTATTAATAAGAAAACTAATTTAAATAATCTTTAGTATAATCTCTTTTAGATTTAAAAAAACCAGTTCTATAAAAAATACTGTTAAACGAGGCTGTCTTAACATATAAATAATGAAGTTAGAGGAAGATCGATAGAAAATTAATGTTTACTTAATTACAATGTAGTGAAATTTGAAAAATATTCTTTAATACATTGTAGAAACTATCTGTATACTGATAAAGCGAAATTAAAACTTGTACGATGTTGTAGGAACTTCATAATAGAGCAGTAAAAATAGATTTCTACGAAAAGCAATGAAATGGTATCGAGTCTCAAAGTAATACGAGATTCCTTTTGTTCCTTTCGTTTTATGTTTAGATTCTTTATTATAAATTTCATACCAATATTTCAACAATACATTGTTTAGTATTGGTATATCGTGGAAAAAAAACAACCAATAACTTTTGTATAAAAATATTCAAGTGTTTTATAATAATGGAATCGTTTTTAAAACGTGTTAAAACAGATATTAGATCAAAAGATTCGTGGCAACATTGTACACCTGTCATATTATGCAACATAAATACATAATGAAAACAATGAAATTGAAATATTATTGATATCAAAAATCACCCCCGATATTTCAAGAATAGTTTAATTCAAGATAAATCTTAAAAATGATTTACTCAACACTTCATGCTATTTAAAATTTTTAAGGAGTGGCTCTGAGTACAAGACTAATGATAAATATGTTTAAAAATTTGAGCCCCTTCTGGAAGTAAAATTTCGCTTTGAATACCCTGTATGTGCAACTAAATTGAAAGATTAAGGAGTATTATAGTTCACTAGTCCCTCACTTTGAGTTATTGTCTTGATAAAGGCATCTTCTGACGAGGGTGAAATTAATTAAATATTCAAATTTACCCACTTGTATTTCATTTTCAAATATAAATCACTAAATCCATACCCCAATCAAGAAATTGAAAGTAATTAAATGATGTTAAAAGCCCTAAGAGTAATTGATAAGTCATTGAATGATTACTGTCTTTAGGTTGAGTAGAAATACTGGTTGCCTACCTAATATCATGAATCTTATATTTATATTACGAATAAAACTGTCAAGATTTCTTAATTATTCATCAATAATTACACTTAATAATATCATATTAAATAAATTAGGTATTAATGCGATAATACGCTATCATTTTTTATTCATTTCATAAAACGAAAACAGATACAAATAAACCAAATCGATTGCAGCTTTTATTTATTAATTACAATCGCGTGACTGATTCTTTTTAATATTTCAACGAATTCCCAATAGATTACACCCGAAATATTAAGAAATAATAGATCGATTATTTCCATTTTAAGAACAGCAAAATACTATATTTGAATATTTGTTGTAGGATTTTTTATGAGTGTACTTCAAATCAGGAGAAATATTTTTGGAAAAAAAAGTTGTCACAGCTTCTCGCATAATATTACAATAATTATATAAAATGAAATACACTTTTCCAATATTGCTGAAGAATATTTTGAATAGTATTTGTAGGCATGGTAAAGTATACACAGCCTAGTTAAATGACATATAAAAGTGTCAAGTGATTGTCATGATTTTTGACAAATTAATAAAAAGAAGAAGAAAATTTGTAATTGACAGATAATTTTTTTCTAAAGAAAAGAAAGTAAAATTTAATGATTTCAAATATCTGAAAGGAGTGATGACTATGAGTCAGACGCAATAGTTTTCTGAACTCTGGGCAAAAATCAAATTACAAAAATTCTTGTTACTTAACTGGGTGGATAGTCTACGAATTGATCCCATCACCACAGAGAAGAAGAAGAAGAAAATATACATATTTTGAAAGTAAAAGAAAAATCTAAAATTTCTATGAGGAGATATATAAAAAATATCAAGAGATAATAATTGTGTCATTAGTTGTAGATATAACATTCCATTTCGGTAAGAGTTTAATATTTGTATGAACCAATTCTTCTCTCCTGGTTGAGTTTGTTCATTGTCTTTAGAGTTGTGATATTTGAATAAATAAATAAAGTTTGCATTATATGTGATAATACTTCGTGTTTTATTCAATTGTAATATATTACTCCTGGTAAATTAAAAAAGGAGATAAATCGTTCTAAAATCAAATCAGATCGTCAATTGGTATGTAAGATACTATACAAAATGCGGCAATTTAAATTTTGGAATTATTTTTGTAACAAACTCTTCTGATACAAGTTATCTTTAAAGAACTTAACCAGAGAAAAAACAAGAATTGTATTATAGGTACTTAAAATTACTTCAGATTTGAAGCAATTCTGAAAGACTAGTTGTAATTTGAACAATTTTGGGTCAGAAAGTTGAGAAACCATTTAAAATCAATAAAGATCACTTATTGGTATTTTTAGTACAGAAACTAATCATCAATCCATGTCTTGTAAGAGTTTGAACTATTTATGTAGAAATTGATCCAAGTGGATTCTTTTGTAAGTTTTTTTGAAAAACTAGACCAAAGGAACATGGCTGATTTGTTCTAGATTACATTATATCTGCTAGATAATTCGGAAATTAGAAGGCTTTTAAAGGTAAATAAAACAACATTAAAATTGTTATATTTATTGAAAAATGTATGAAACAATACAAAAAGAATCTATAAAGATGAAAAAATTATAAAAATAAAAACATCCATTTGATATTTCACTTTAAAAAAACTAAAAAATAATTAATAAAGATATTTCTATTAATTGATAGCGATTCAATAGTCAAAAAGACACGTGGGGGAAATAATTGGATTAATAATATTAAAGGTACGTTTATAATTTTTGTAGATATCATCAAGTCTTTCGGGGGTTGTGTACAGGGGGTTCTCCCACATGTACTTTAAAATTTTTATACACGTTGTAACCTGAAAGAAATAATCTAAATCATTCCGCAGCAGAATACACCGAGAAAACAGCTGGAATAACTACACTAAGAAAAGTTTTTGTAAATACTCACACTATCGAACGGTCTGTCAATTTGACCGCATTCTTTAACTTCGTTCACCATTCTATTAGAAGAATTTATAAAATCGGCATGGGAAGATATGATTGAAGACAAATCGTTCGCTTCTTCGAAATCCAATTCGAATTTTTGGAGACATTTAGTAAAAATAAAAGAAAATATATAATGGTGGATGCTGTTTAACAAATTGTTGAAAGCAAACCTCAAATATTTTAATTTCATTATTGTGCTTTTATGACTTTTAAAGTTGATTCGATCTTTTTGTCGACGAGGTTCCAAATCTATAACAATAAATACGACTAGATGTTTTCGATCCATTTACCGGAAATTAGTACTTTACAAACAATTGGATTGGTACGCTTCAAACTGAATTTATGTATTAAACGAAATGTTTTATTTTGGGCGACATATTTTTTAGAGATAAGGGGTTGGTTCGAGAGGGGAATTCGCCCTGGTTAGGTTAGGCCTTACTTAAACTTCAATTAGGTTATGTTTACTTCAGTTTAGGTTAGTTTATCACAATATGAGAAAAATATATTTTTTTATGGAATGCGATAATTTTTCATAATCAAAAGGAGGCCGTTTCGTGTAAGTCATAAAACCAGTTAAAAAAACCGAACCGGAAGTCAACCGATACAATTATTGGTAAAAACCGGACATATTAATTTTAGAACGTTGATAAATGAATTCTGCGATTTCGAAAACGTCAAGCTACGAGTGTTTTTCACTCAAATCAAAATTTAAATGAGATATTTTATAATACATAGCATGTCATTTGGAATTTTACGGTCGTCAAAAGTTACCTTTAGACGTTTGTGTTATTTTCATGAATGAAGCCAGATTTCCAATATCAACGGTAATTTCATCTTCTAGAGTCCATTTGGCCATCCACCAACGTCAAGCTCCACCTCCATCTCGTAAGATGCAATTGCACCAGTGTTTAGTAATGTACTTTAAAAACATCCAATGATTTAACAATTTAAAATGGCCGGCTGTCATTTGTCGACTGTGCGCGCATTCTAACAAAAGACATTTCGTAGTTCTTTTGACACCACTAGAGTGTGCTAGATGATAGATATAGGAACACCGGTTATGCAGAAGTGGATGCTAAATTCATTGTAATGAATAGATGGTGTAACGGTTATAAAAAATAGATATGGGAATATTGGTGATGGTGAAATAATTACGACGAATAACGAATGGAAATTTCGATTTACCTGTAAACGAAAGATTATTCAATGTATACAATCCCCATTTAATTTTCAAAATGAAATGAAACACGTCTTTGTACATGTCAATTTGAGAGGGTATAATGATGAGGTTCAGAGGCCATGGTATATCTAATTGCAAACCGATCATATTACACGCTTCCAAAGCATCGTTACACACTTTCCAATTTTCGTCGATTTGTACGGAACATTTTTCATAAAATTCTGGATAAATGTCCATTATTATATCTTGAAGATGAGACGTGAGCCATATATCGTTACCCCAGTTTTTATTTTGTGCGTAAACCTAAAATAAACGACACGATAACGAACCTAACAGAAATAAATGAAGACTCAAAAACTGCAAATTCTCTTCCTTACAAACAAACAAACTCCCAATTAAACTCACGTCACAATTTCACTTCATTAATCTATCAACTTACCTCCATAAAAAACCTCCTGTAAAAAGGAAACAACAAATTATCAAAAAACAAAAATATATGACGCATAAAACGAAATTCCTTCTCTAACAGATACTCTTCGATCAAGATATTCTTCACTTTTAGACCAGATACAGTAAACCTTTCTCTCAATATACCACAAAATATCTTCTCGAAGAAATTACTAACCGGAAAGAAAGTTTTTGTTATCGAAGATATTCTAAAACATTATAAAAAAAATAATATAACACAATAATTTCGATATTTTTACTAACTTTTCAAAAAGACTCTGTTTTTTCGGTTCCACTTCTTCTTTATCATATTTAAAATAATCTTCGAAAGCCAACATTAAAAATCCATCCGTAGTATCCACTAAATTATCAAGTTTATCCATTTCCGTTGGTTTTGAACAATCATCCGATGATATGACAGGAAATTTATAAGAAATTTCTTCCGCTGTTTCAAAATTTTCATCAATAAATATTTTTTCATCACTATTGAATAATCTACATAATTCTTCTAATACCCGTCTAACAAATTCTTCATAAATAGTTTCTAAAATGAACTAGATTTCATAACACGTTTTATTAAAAAAAGAAAAAAATCACCTTCGCGATCATTTACTAATGAAAAATCTTTTAGTAACCTAAGTAAGTGAACATTTTTACCGATTTTTAACACTAGGGTACTCATAATTTTTAATAAACCATCGCTTATACAAGTTTCATCGGATATAACGAAATTCAAATCACACCCCGTATCTGTCGATCTAAAATTTTAAAAAACCAATATAAAAATAGTATATTACATAATGAGTTTGGAAAATGATATATTTCACACTAGTTACTGTTTTGAAATACACTTCCCGAAGAATTTTGCAAACTATTTTTCCTACGACCACGTAAAAAATTCTTCAAAAAAACGAATTTTTTAAATAAGTAAGTCATTTGAACAAAAAAGTATTTTCAACACATATGTTGAAAAGTATATAAACACTTTCAAATTCGCTAGAATCCATTTTTTTGCCAGCACAATACTTTTAATTTTACAAAATGACTGCTTGTATGTTTGACAATTAATACAGCCTACTTAATATAATTTTTAGACTTTTAACTTACCTGTTAGTAAAATCAAGACAGTCATGAAGAATGTTTTCCTTTACTATGGAGAATAAATTTTCATTCAACTACTTTATACATTACCCAGTAATAGTAATGACACTTAATTTTAACGTTTAAATTATCTTGCAGATACTGGTATGTATTTAAACACAAATCACTTTAAATTTTTATTGTAAACACTAATATAACCTCAAAAAATCATATTGTCTATTTCTTCAGTGTCTTAAATTTGGCCTTTTGCCTTTCGGCACCCAGCCAGATTCATATTGTATTGACGTATTCCCTCTATCGTTCGAGACCATATATAACATAAGAAAAAGAAGCATTTCAATACATGTTTGTTTTGTTATATTTTAATACATGTGTGCAATAAGCTACTTTTTTATGTAAAAATAAGTGTGCAATGTATCATTTCCATAAGTGGTCGTAAGAAAAATTATTTATGAATCAATAACTCACTTTGTTATTAAAAATTCGTTGGAATAATCGTTAAAATCATTCTTGACGAACCATGAATGTACAACATTCAAATAATAATATAAACTTTCAATATACAGGGTAACCCTCAAATCTTGATCTAATTTATTAGTAGAAAATTGTAAACTATCATGGAGACGTGTTAAAAGCGATGAAGCGCTAATAATATTTCGATTTTTCCCAAAATCTATCACTACGTAATCATGAATTGTTTTTAATAATTTAATTGGTTCGAAAAAATGTTCCAAGTCTTCGGAAAGATTCAATAATGTGTAGACTGTTTCTAAAAAAAATTAAAATAATCCTAAAACCATTTACAACGATATTTATTTCACCAACCTTGTTCCCTAACTTTATCTTCCAACTGTGATAATTTTAAATATAAAGGTCTTATCAAATTTTGTAAAGAATTATTGTAACTTCGATATGTTTGCGAAACTGTTATAACACATTCTTCATTCTTAATATCAAATAATTTATCAAAATCCCTGAAAAATTCCAACAGGTGGATATATGGTACCACCTGATTTTCTAAGAAATTTTTAAAACTACCCTGCAACATAACAATACATACGTGGAATTTCCAAAATGTTCATATTAATAAAAAAGTATATTAACACATTTGCAGCATTATTTTTGTACCACATCAGTTAAAAATTAAATACAAGTACCATTGATGATGTATACAACATATTAATTAATTAATAAAGGACAAGGATCAAGCTGAGATTTCTAGAAATCACCAATGAGGACATGAGAAAGATAGAAAAAAATATTGTGACCATACCACCCCAGGAACATCCCCTAATCATCACTTAAGTCATATAGCTGTTGGAAAATAATTTAAAAAAAAAGTTAATAAAGAACGAGGATCAGTCTGAATTCTCAGTAATCACCAATGAGGTCATAAAAAATAAATATTGTGACCATACCACTTCCGGAACATTCCCTAATCATCACTCAAGTCACACAGCTGTTAGTGAATAATTGATTACATACTTTTAGGGCAAATTTTAAAAAATTTTACAAAAACATATAATAGAAAACAGTTAACAACAATTGTCTCGAGTTTAGCTGCAAATGAGTTAAATAATTACTAAATTAAACAAAATTTTTACTTACTGCTCTTAAACTGGAAATAGTGACATTATCTCGTATTTTTAGTATATTTCCCTCAAAATAAAATACAGTAGAAGTATGAGTTTCCCATAATTGCCACAATATTTCCCTTAAAACTTTATATTCTGATAATACAGTGGATTTTTTCAACACAACCAACCCCATAGCTTGATTTTCCAAGTGTTTTTCCCTGATGATAAATGAACTATTCAAAAACAAGTACAATACACACACAAACACGATATTACCATAACATTCCAATATTTGCTTCTCGTCGTTCACTAAATGGTTTATCTTGAAAATTTGTATCATTATACCAAGTATGTTGAATTGTATTATACAACTCTTCCCTATTAGCCCTTAAATTCATTACTACATCTTTTTCACAACTTGTGATAGTAACTAAAGGTGCAGTTTTATTATCTTCAAAATAATCTGGAGTATCCCTATCATCTGTTATTGAAGATATTTCTGAACCATCCTAAATATTATATTAATAGAAATTAATTAACAATTCTTCTCATACATACCGAACTTTCATCAATTTTTGGTATAGAATATTCAATTCCTTCCATTAGATATTCGCTCCAATTAATTTCTTCATCTTTTTCTTGTGGTTGTATTTGAAACTCTTGTGGATTTTCTAAAAATTTACTTGTAGGTTTTTCCGACATGCAAAGTAGAAACTTTACAACATTCAATCGAGAAGTAAGATGATATTCAGGAACGTTTTTTGTAATATAATTATTGTAAGCTTCAATTAAGGCTTCTGATTGTGAAAAGAATCCATGAAAATTGAATTTTTCTGCCATTCCTGCCATAATTTTGTCTACTTCTGTTTTATTCAGGAAATACATCGTGTCGGATTTTCTTAATTTTTCGTGGAAATATTTTTGTACTCTATTAAATGATTCTGAACCTCCCTACGGAAATACTTAATATTTTGTTTCTAAAAAAATGTAATTAAAACTGTTACCTCATAACCAGTTACTTGTATAATTAAGTCTTTAACTAATTCTGAAACTTCGGCACTTATTTGTCGAGCCATATTTTGATAAATAAAATACTTTAAATATATAAAAAGTTTTTTAAAATTTAAACAAACATTAAATGTTCGTATTGACGTTGACAGATAGTATGTAGCATTTGAACTACGAAAGTCCCACTATATGAACTACTTTTTAAATTTTACTTTTCTTAGTATCTACATTTTAGATTCAGTTGTACACACATTAAAACTGAACTTCATATATTGAAATATAAATCGAGTCTGCGGATAGAGACACACAAGAAATAAAATCCATACTTCTCAGTGACATATTGCGCATATTCAAGATAAAATGTAATGGCGCTCAATTTGAATTTGATATTTTTAGTTAACAAAACGTTATACCAGATATTGTCTTATTTTCATTTGATGTCTAAGAAGTTTTTGTTTATTAAATATCTAATATTCATAATTCGTTGTTATTTTATGATACTGAATTAAAAATAAACCTTTTAATTTAATGACTGTAAAGTATTGTATATTTTTATTTTAATATACCCGGTATAACATTATCAAAAACCTAATCATATAGTATGTTCAATTTAGTACAAGTATATAATTAACCTGTATTTTATTATCATATTCTTGAGGTTCTTATCAGGAATTTTTGAATAAAACTAGCAAAATATATTAATTTATTTCCGATGTAAATGTTGGCAAAATATATTTTTATTTTAAAATATGCGTTAGTTACGCGGTTCTTGTGGTGGTTTTGTATCAAAAACTGAGTTTTCGATGCATGTTTTCTTGTCCAAAATGTTATGAATTCCAAATTTCGTAATCTGTCTTGTAATTGTATAACTAATGAACTTTTTGATCAACAGGTAAGTATCAACTATTGAATGGATTGAAAATATAGTTTATATATGATATTCCAGGAATTTTTTGATTCCTTTACGTAAAGGAATATTGTTTTTAATAATGTATATAAACATTCTTATAACACATTTTTTTATTATTATACCATTGTCGATATTAAAGAAAATCATCGTTCACAGTTTAGAATCCATAAATAAATTTTTTTAGTTTTCTACTTCACCACTAGAATGCAGTAGATTGGCCAGTTTTGAGTTACTAGTTACTACGCTAGATGGCGTTAAAATAAAAAATCAACTTCAACAAAGGGCATTGATTAACCAATATTGTTACTTATATCTAAATGTCGAAAAGGATAAACTTCCAAATTTTAAATCTATTTCTTCACTTTCTTTTTCAGTTAATGATGCAGAAACGAGACGTCATACTCACGGCTGTATTCTCTAGTCTCGCTGCTATAATTCTGATAGCAGGTATAAGTGCTGCTTGTTATTTCTTTCACAAAAGGAGACGTAAGCGAGATGAGGAAGAGGAGGATTCTCAGGAAGTTACTTATTGTCGAAAAGTGGAGGAGGTTCAAGAGAAAAAATCACGCTTAAATGGATTTCTTACGTTAAAGACGCCCCTGATTTCCACTAAAACTCTGGGGTAAGTCGTAATTAGCAATAGCGTGAAGCGTTTTAAATGAATCGAAATAAATTTTATTAAAAATTTTTATCTTAGGCGGCGGATTTTCGTTGGTAATATGGGTTTCTCTATATCAAAATGAAAATTACTTCCAATACCATAAAGAAATTTGAATACTAATTGTGTTCAGCTATTTATGAGAAAATATTTGAATTTTATTGACTAGCAGTGTCACCTATTGAGGAAATACAGAACTGAAACTAAAGAGCACTGCATAAATTATTACAGTTATCTTCTAACTTTACTTATTTCATAATATAGATTTACTTTACCTTACAACTTTTTCGCTTAGATGGCGTAAGTATAGTTCATCATTTCTCCTCCTATTTTTGTGGAGATTTCTATTTTTATTGAATATTTACATTCATTATAATATAATCTATTTTTAATTAGTAAGATTCATTATAAAGTAGTTTCGGGGATCATTATTATTATAGAAGATATATTATTATAGTTCTACTCTTACCTCGGTAATTTCCGTTAAACTCGGAGATACTCGATTGATGGTATTAATCATAATCTTAGATAAACCACATCTATCATAACAAAGAAACAATTCCACTTTGGGTTAAAATTGATGTTAAAACTTTGCTTCTTAAACGCATAAATAATTTTATTTTATTATTTAATATTCATAGTTGAAGCTTTGTTTAATTATTCAATTCATTTTTGTTCATACGTAGAGGATACAGTAATATGGGAATTGTGTGAAAGACAGAAAGTATTCAACGACCGTATTCCGTAATTTCTGGAATATAGCGAGTTGAAATGGGTGCTAGAAATAAATTGCCACATAACGTCTACTATATGCGTTTACATTTTTGTAAACTCATCGTTACGCCTTTAAAGGAAATTGCGATATCAAAATGGTACTCAGAGAATTCCATGAAAATTCTATTTACAACTTAATGATCAGGGATCTACACCATATTAAAATGAAAAATAAAGATAATATTTATTTTTAATACTGAAAAGTGCTGGGTAATGAAACAGCCTTACAGAACAATAATAATTTTAAAAGGTAAAGCGATATTAAACAGTGGGGTGATTCATTACTTCTTCTTTCTCATTTTTATAGACACAACCTTTTAGACATCTATCCAGTTTTTATCTATTTCGATAAATTATTGTCTTTGTACTTTATATTACGAGGTGTTAAGAAAATTAAGTAAAATTTTTACATTATGAAAGTGGATATGGAAATAAGATGTAGCGTGAATGTAAAAGAATAGAAATTAATAGAATATATGTTTTTGACATCATTCGATGTCCTAATTGTTTTGATAATCCATAGTTTTAGTTTGTTCTTTTTTTATTTTTGTTGTGTTTCTCGTAGTTAAAGAGGAGTTTAAACGTGTATTAAAACAATAGGAACTGTTTTTGGCTTTGTTATTGCGGTATAGGTTATGTAATTAAAACCTTTATACTACACGAACTTTTAAATATGAAAAAATTAGAATAAGAGACATTGTATGCAGTTGCATTGGAGAGGGGTGCCAAAACATTCAAAGGTCACGAAAAGCACCAACAAAATGATGGCGACAATGTATTTGGACAGCTAGAGTATCATTTAGATTTATCAAATACATTAATACCCAATGCTTCGCTTTCCAAGGCTACTGTATAAGAATGTGGCTTCACAGTGTATAAACGCCCACCATATAGCCCTGATCTGACTCCGTTCGAAAATTTTTGAAAAAATATTTAGCAGCTAAGACGGTGAATGAAGATTTTGATTCTAAGATACTTTATATTTGTATATGTCTATATAACAAATTTTACTGAAGTAAATCCCACAAATTTAGTAGCGACACTGATTTATCACCTCGCCTCATAACATATTTAAAAAAAACTAAGTTCAACTTAACTAAAGATGTCGTCGGATGTCATCTTTTCCGTATTTATTAAATGTTAAATTAATTTTCATGCGAAAGAAAGAAAAACTCGAGGGAAATCCATTAAGAACTTTCTGGAACATTAAACGATGTCATGGTATCTTGCTTTTCTGTGAAAAAATCCTACTTGAAAGTACTTTTTGCGACACATAAATACTGTTGAGCATTTCGTAAAATTCTTCGTTATTGATGAAAGGAAATGGATGTTACCATTTTTGTATCATTTTATATATTTATTGTCTGGCAACGCTGTCGAAAAAAAGATTGAAACGAGGCATGCTAGTACTTAAGAGAGTTGTGCGATGTTGACACGTGCTCGTCGAGTAGACGCGGTTTCGAAATACAAGTTTTGCGAAAGGAACACGTTTTACGAACAACAATTTCTGAACTCGCTGCTACCAAATGACTCAACAGTGTAGAAGACGTACCAGAAATTCTTAAAAACGGGCTCTGTTGCCGACGCGCTGCGCTCTGGACGACCGGTTTCTACGAATTTATTGCCTATTATATATGCTCTGTATTAATTACAAATACAGATGACAGAAATTTTATGTAATTCCTTTAGAAGTACTGCCTGTGATGAATAATGATCAAATTTACTACTAAAAGTATTTCAGAAAGGCTCCTTTACTTTTAAGTTACATTTTTTACTTTCAAGATGAGTCAAATAGTGCCAAATCTGGTGAGTAAATTGGAATGGACATTTAGCGTAAATAGCTTTGAAATTTTTCTTCTTGCATCGTTCTCAGTTTCTGGGTTACATCACTTTTAATATTTTTTTTTCTGTTTTTGAGTTAATACTATATTACAAGATGTAGTTTTCAGTATTTCGTGAGTTTCTTTGTTGTTTTAAACTCAAGGTTAATGTCAACGCATTGTTCGATGTATATATCATTAAAACGGGTATTTTTGTTTCATACCTCGTATAATGGTTTCAATTGTATGAAATATAGAAATTATTCCAATTCTAGTCTCTTTTGTGAAGTAATTCATTATCAATCCGACACAAAACCATCAAGCTTAATGCCTCTACTGTTTTGTCTTAATCCTGTAAATTGTAAAATCCTTTGATTCCATTTTATTCTTCTTCGCGCGAATTCTGTTTATCTATAATCTTATTATTGCTTCTATAACAGAATCTGACACTTTTTTTTATATTAAAAGTCTTCTTCATAAAAGTAACACGGTTTTCATTGTTATTTTTTCATCTTTTTACGCTGATATTTTTTTTTTTGTTATCCACAAACTTTTATCATTTTTATAATTTCATACAACTCCATGCTGTGCTTTCATTTCATTAATAATATCATAAAAATTTTGAATATGCCGTACACAATTTGATACTACATAATATCTTTTTTTTAACATCGTTGAAACTTTATTAAACTTTGTTATTGAAAGATTTTTTCTCATTCCACATATATCCCGACCCATACAAGCAATTGCCTCAGATAATCCCCTAAAAAAACCCAGTATCTTTTTACTTGGGTGAAACTGGAACATAAAAAAGTTAGACACGTGGCAGATTGTTTCACCACGAAGTAGTTGGATAAATTTTTCTTTACAAAACATTATGGAGAGGACTATTTTTTTGTGTACAATATGACATGATGAAACGAAGTTTTTATACTATTTTTTTTTATATTTCTACGAAAAGACAAAAAGAAAGACTATTGTGTTCATTTCGCTAATGGACTAGATAAAATTAAACAAACATTCATGATTCACAAGATTGAAACACGTAGTAATAGATAAATAAATAAAAATAAAACAAAAGCTGTCCTCACAGGTGAATGACGGAAATTATTTATTCTGTCACTTGTCAATTGGGTTTCATCTGTCAGTGTCAGTGTCACTTCCTGCGCTCCACCTACATGTCATTTTGGTATTCCAAGTTATTGACTGAATGGTAGTTTCGTTTTTATTGTTATTAGTAACTAAATTTCATTTTCGAATAAATTCAGACACGTTTTATTCGCTTTTGTATATAAATTATTTCCGCGGTCGTTTCTGTCGCCATTATTTAAGCTTAGTAGCCTCCGATGATCATTTTTCATTTGTACTTCTGAAAAGTTTTTACATTTTTTCTTCGATGGCAAATAATTAAATGCACGCTTATATTTTTTGAGCGAATTTGATTAATGAAACTGTGTTAGAAAGCGCTCGAAATTATTTCAATCCATTAATCTGAATAGATCAAATTGTGCAGGAATAGTTAAATATCAACCCGTTTGATTCGCGAAACAATTTGATAAATGGATTTTCATCGAAATAAAACAAATTTTAAGTAACTTATACTTATAAATGCGACAGAGTATTAAATTTTAGTGAACCTTGCAATTTGCATACAAAATAAAGTTCGACTTCTTTTAGTCTTTATCAAAATATAATTGTTTTTATTTTTGTGTCAGTTACTTTTGAGGAAAGATTAAAAAGTTATTACGGTTACGGGGGCAAAGAATTTACGAATCTCTCGTTTTAAGTATATACACTTTGTTAAAATAAGTTTAACATTTTTTTAAGCTTATATTTGTGGTATTTTTCACGCTGTTGCGTCTTTAGACCGATTCTGGTGGGGGATCTCTTGAGTATCACACTCGTCAAACTTCATTCCCCAATCATCGTAGTCTGTTCTAAATCACATCAGCCGAGTGAGACCGATCACTTCAATTCTGAATAGTCAAAATTTTGTTTCTTCTTAGATTCTTAGTTTATCTTCATTCTTCAGTACTTAGTTAATGTTTATTGTTAGTGTTAGCGAGAGAAATCGATTTTTTGGTGGGCCAGTTAATGAATTTTGGTTACTATCTACAAATTGCAGCTTAATTCGAAAGCTCGTGGACACTAAATCCAAGTTGTTATCAAATCCACGTTGCAGAGGTATCTGGACTTCGTTCATTTGAATTGCATTTGGTAAAATACCCTTTCGACATAAGAATTAGAAGAAGGAATACTTAGAACGATGGTCACAACTTTTTTAGCGCGTCAAAATTCGGTTCTTTGGCACTAGTAAAAAACCAGCCCCAAATTTTCCTGGACTATCAAATTTATACGTTTGCTAACTTCAGAATAAACTTTTCTAGTTTCTTTAAAGGGTTATCGGCACTAAAATCAATATTCTTATGTAGATATTCGCAAATGTTGTCATAAAAATGAAATTGTACATTGAAAAACGTCTATATCAGCTTAATTTTTAGCCATCCTCGAATAAGAATGAAAAAACTGTTAGTTTGTTTAAACGTTTAATAGTTGCAAACTCTATTTGGTTTTTCCGCAAATATTAGCAAGAAAATGAAGATATACAGCAGTTTCGAATGATTAAATGTTCTGGTTGATCTTGGTCCAAATTTTGGCAGTTGCTTTAATTCATATGAGCAATCATCTCCCAAAGAGCAGGAAACAATATCGAAATATTTTTAATGACCAGTTCTAATGACCACCATTTAGTTGGTACATGTTTGACAAGCTCTTACCATTATATTTCCTCCTTGAACTTCTTTAAACTTTCCTTCCTGAGGACTGATTGTTGAAAATGATTTCGATTTAGTAGTTAAATTTTTAACTCCTGAGTTAACTCGTGTCCAGGGGGCAGACAAGGCGATACATATGGAATGGAAATGGGAACATCGGGATTTTCTAGGGAAATCGGGGACGGTTGGTAACCGTGATCTCAACACATGCGCAACTATTATTCATTGACATATTCAGATTGTAGTCTTCGTATAATAAAACATAATAAACAGTTTACGTTGATTTGTTGATTTTTTCAAAATAATACTTTGTATTTCTGGTTATAAAGGACACAATTGGGATTATATTCAAATAAAAAATCACATAATCTATTTAAGTAGCGAATATGTCATTGGCACGTTTAGTAATAAATCTGCAGACATTCGGAAACAATGGACAGTAGGGGTAATAACGTCAAACACAATCTGATAATGGAAAAGCTCTTCTCTTTTATTATGTTTTTTGTCCTTCGTCCAGTTGCGATATCTAATTTTTATTTTCGCTTCGCTCGAAGACGAGATTTTATATATTCGAAAATTTTTAGAAAAATCACTGTAACCAACTTACTTTCAATACAACAATGCGAGGTAAATGATGACTTATGAACGCAGATGTTTAACATCACTCATTTTATTTTTTCTTGAAACTTTTCTCTTCATTTGTGCAGTTTTTTCAATTTTCGAGGGGTAAATTGCATCAATTACCATCATACAGTTCTGAGAAAGAAGATCCATCATTTTTTCAAACCACACTTTCAAAACATCTGCGTTCATGTCCAGCTCTGCCGTTTGGTTCCCAATTGTGAATCAAAAGTCAGGACCGAAGATCAAAATTAACTCATAAACACAATTAGAATCATTGAGACGCGCCCTGTACTTTGATATAAACATGGAGATTATAATATTGTGCATTGGATTGAGTTCAATATAATCGTGTGAAAAAATCTGGGGATGCCTCATGCCGATCAACTTTTTGGTCCTATGAGAAGTCTCTGTTTAAATCTAACAATTTTTCTGCACATCTAAGCTTGAGTCTAATTAACTTAAAATTTCATTAAAAGATGATAAACTGCTAATTATGTAATCGTAGAGAGTCAGATTAAATTAAAACTTCGTTTATAATTCTCACTTCTATCTTTTCATTCTTAATGTCGTTACTTGCTAGTAAAAAGGAAACTTCGTCTTGCATTTTTTCGGGGTTACAATCAGGAAGTGCGAAATTAATTTGATTATACGACTAAGTTAAGAAAATTGATTCATTATACCGTTTAATTAACCAATACGAAAATTTATTATGGAAAAATAATTGTCAAGAAAGAAAATTTTATGTTTCATTCAGATCCTTGTCGTTTTATCGTTCAATTTGTTTTGTTATTTGTTTTGACGTCCTGGATTAAATTAGCAGCTTGTCTATATTGTTTTCTCGTCTCCGGACTGGGATTTTGGTTTTCCTGGAGCTTCACGAGCTGTTTAAAATGCATCTCCTTCAATAACTCTGTAAATCATAAATTTCCCAACACCCAATGAAAAATTACTAATAAAAAGAATCTTACTTGACCACTACAAATTAGCAGTCAAAATATTACTGCTCCGTTGTCTTCCTCGAGGTCTCGCAGGCTTTTGACAAGGTTTCATGTTACAAACTAAAAGCTTACATGCCTCAAAATCTTTACCAAATACTTAATTATTATTCAACTGATAGGTACGAGTTAGTTATCAAGATGAATATTCATCGCTACATCCTATAATAGCTGATTTATAAAATTGATTTTCTTATATTTTCACATACAACAGTTGCTATACCGAACCAATCATGGCCTCGATATATCTCCAAAATCCCATGAACATAATCCAATATTGGTTTAATAGATGGCGCATAAAAGTCAATGAATCTAAGTCTATTCACATTGAGAAAGGAAACTTTCCCTGCAATAAAGATTAATTACCAATATATACCACAAATAGATGAGGTTAGACACCTTAACCAACTAGATTTATAACCCCGTGACATGTATTGGTTAATCGGAAGGTACTTTAAATGATAAACTCTTTTACAAAGTAATCCTCAAGCTAATTTGGTGCTGTAGAATACAATTATGGGGTATTGCATGTCTAGAAAGATTTTTAATGCGTCTTGGTATGTGCCAATTGATACATAGAGACCTTGAAGTACCTACAGTTAGAGAAGGGATCTTATGTAAGCAGGTTTGAGCTACACCAGAACCATCTGGCGGTTAATCTACTGGACTGTGCAAAAACACTTGATTTGGTTCATAGATTTGAGTAAATATGATGCCAGGTCATCAATGGATTACTGACCTTCATGTTAATCGGATTGCAGAACCTATAAGATGTTAAAAATGGTTGAAGGATAGATTTTTCGGCGTATACGCGGCGCTTCCAAATTCTTCATAATCAAACTAGAATTTACTTGATTAGTAAATGGATTATTTAACCTAACTTGTTTTTATGACCGCGTTCCTTAATGAAAGATTATTTTTTTGTATATAAGCAACCCTGGTATCGCAGTAATGAATATATTTTAATGATTTTCATTATGAAATAATCCAAACTCATACTAGTTATACGAAATTTTCAGACGACTATCCGAGTACGATATATAATTAAAACCGTACTCGAATTTATTCGAATTTTATTAAAGTTTTAATCACTACTACAACGTTAACAAGATTCATTTCGTTCGAAGGAATTTATCGAATATATTTCCCACTTCGTAATTGTGTAACAAGCTCAAACATGTTGGCGTTATTTAGTTACTTTATTGTCGCTTTGTTGGTGCAACTGTGACAAAGCTTTATATAAATTTGAGCCGTATTAAAGAGAAGCGATCAAATTAACTATTTACGATTAAAAAATAGTTGTGGATATTATTATATCTTGAGTATCACATCGATAGCTCTAGAAAATATCGATTTAAAAAAAGTATCGATATCTCGATTTATTCATGTCGATTTTTTTAGTGTTTGCGTTTACTGGGAAATGTCAAAACATACGAAAACAAAAATACTTTGAATTGAAGTTATTATTTGTTAACAAGGGTCAAAAATAGATATATAATGTTAAGACAGATTACTGAATGGTAAATTGATTATTAAAATGAAAATATTATACAAGATAAAGACTCAATTAACGATAGTAAACAAAAAGACGGTTAGATGTAAACAACATTTATTGTAATAAGTTTATGATGGAGATCTGTTTGAGGTTATTTTGTGTTTAGGTCCTAAAATATCAAATATTGTTCGTGGTAGACTTGATGATGATCTTCCTAGTGTGGACACTCTGCGATTATGTGTTTTATAGTCAATTTGTCATGGCAGTTGTCACATTTAAGTTCAGCTTTAGCATCAAATAAGTACCTATAAGTCAGTCGCGTATTACCTAAACGGAAACGCGTTTGAAGAACTTCATCTCTACTCCATGGTTTCACGGAGTTTTTCACTTCACTTTCTGTAACATATTCTATAGCGATTGATTTATAAGATGCAGGTCAAAAGTTTTTGCTCGCCCTATAGTTTGAGTGATACATAATAAATGAAATTTTCGCGGAAGTCGGACATTGCTTTCGAACTTTCCTGTCAAATTTGTTTCATTTCACAAATAGGTTTCTGGTTACAAAAAATGTAAAGTAGAGCAGGTGTTTTACAGGGCTAACTGGGACTAAACTGCAATCATAAACAACGAAGATATAATTCATAATTATAAAATAATAAATAAATCATCCTGTACATGCAAGTTTTAACTCGTCGGAAAAGCATAAACGGTTGTATAAAGTAAATAAATAACGGAGATCGTTTTGACTTTCGCTTGACAATATAAGGGAGAAATTTGTTTTATTATTGAATATATTTAGGGGTGGACAAAAAATGTTTAGTAGTGTAGTGTATATTTACTAAAAATGCCTCGTTTTAGTGAATTAATTATCTATTCTAGCAATTACAAATCACTCCGACTTTCGTATTTAACTTTTAGACAAAACAATCTTTTGTGGTTGCCTTAACCTATACAACTCGATCCGTTCGTCCGTCGAAAAACTTCTTTTTAAAACCACATTCCGAGCTGAATTTCCACCACGCCTATGGAAAAGCATTTTCCTCCCCACCGCCCTTCGAACGCATGGATCCGAACTCCGAATGGGATGCTGAAAATTTCAGTTCTACATCACGATGTCGGCCAAAAACAAGGATGTTGTGGTCCTTCCCGCTATTTTCTGATCCTTTTTTTCATATGTCTCTCCTTATCACGTGTCTAATTTCTTTCTGAACTTAACGGCTTTTTTTTTATATTTCGCTTACTTCGGGACCGTGTTATGTAACTGTTAACTGAAGACAAACAAAGGTGGTCTTTGTGTGGTCATTTGTGCTTTTGTTGAATTTAATTCTTGATAATTGTTAGTGTAATAATTTTGGATACGTCGTCGTTTTCGGTGAGATTCGAAATAATCTGATCCTTTGTATATTTACAGGAACGATTTCATTGAAGAAAATAAAAATTATATTGTTTTCCAAAATATGTATCACAGATTTCGATACTATTATTGCTATTAATTATATTGATGATAAACTAATTCAGTTCCACATAGACAACAGATTTATTATATCGATATATGTCGTTTAAAATAATTATACAATTGTTAATAAAATATATAATAAATTGTTCCCCATGGACCATTGAACACAACATTACTGCTTAATATTCTTAATTGAAAAACTGTCATTATATCGATTCAAACAAAGTGAAAACATATTTTTCTTTGTGTATACGGTTGGGTCATTTTCACCTACATACAAATTTCACCCTTGAATAATTCTCTGGACCATATTCACATTAATTTTGAAGATTTCTTTCCTAAACATTTCATGATTAAAAACTGACATTATATCGATTCAAAAAACGTAAGAACATATTTTTCATTGTGTATACGGTTGGGTCATTTTCACCTACATACAAATTTCACCCTTGAATAATTCTCTGGACCATATTCACATTAATTGTGAAGATTTCTTTCCTAAACATTTCATGATTAAAAACTGACATTATATCGATTCAAAAAACGTAAGAACATATTTTTCTTGGTGTATACGGTTGGGTCATTTTCACCTACATACAAATTTCACCCATGAATAATTCTCTGGACCATATTCACATTAATTTTGAAGATTTCTTTCCTAAACATTTCATGATTAAAAACTGACATTATATCGATTCAAAAAACGTAAGAACATATTTTTCTTGGTGAATATGGCTGTGTTATTTTCACCTACATACAGATTTCACCCTTGAATCATTCTCTGGACCATATTCACATTGATTTTGAAGATTTCTTTCCTAAACATTTCATGATTAAAAACTGACATTATATCGATTCAAAAAACGTAAAAACATATTTTTCTTTGTGTATACGGTTGGGTCATTTTCACCTACATACAAATTTCACCCTTGAATAATTCTCTGGACCATATTCACATTAATTTTGAAGATTTCTTTCCTAAACATTTCATGATTAAAAACTGACATTATATCGATTCAAAAAACGTAAGAACATATTTTTCATTGTGTATACGGTTGGGTCATTTTCACCTACATACAAATTTCACCCTTGAATAATTCTCTGGACCATATTCACATTAATTGTGAAGATTTCTTTCCTAAACATTTCATGATTAAAAACTGACATTATATCGATTCAAAAAACGTAAGAACATATTTTTCTTGGTGTATACGGTTGGGTCATTTTCACCTACATACAAATTTCACCCATGAATAATTCTCTGGACCATATTCACATTAATTTTGAAGATTTCTTTCCTAAACATTTCATGATTAAAAACTGACATTATATCGATTCAAAAAACGTAAGAACATATTTTTCTTGGTGTATATGGCTGTGTTATTTTCACCTACATACAGATTTCACCCTTGAATCATTCTCTGGACCATATTCACATTGATTTTGAAGATTTCTTTCCTAAACATTTCATGATTAAAAACTGACATTATATCGATTCAAAAAACGTAAAAACATATTTTTCTTTGTGTATACGGTTGGGTCATTTTCACCTACATACAAATTTCACCCTTGAATAATTCTCTGGACCATATTCACATTAATTGTGAAGATTTCTTTCCTAAACATTTCATGATTAAAAACTGACATTATATCGATTCAAAAAACGTAAGAACATATTTTTCTTGGTGTATACGGTTGGGTCATTTTCACCTACATACAAATTTCACCCATGAATAATTCTCTGGACCATATTCACATTAATTTTGAAGATTTCTTTCCTAAACATTTCATGATTAAAAACTGACATTATATCGATTCAAAAAACGTAAAAACATATTTTTCTTTGTGTATACGGTTGGGTCATTTTCACCTACATACAAATTTCACCCTTGAATAATTCTCTGGACCATATTCACATTAATTTTGAAGATTTCTTTCCTAAACATTTCATGATTAAAAACTGACATTATATCGATTCAAAAAACGTAAGATCATATTTTTCTTTGTGTATACGGTTGGGTCATTTTCACCTACATACAAATTTCACCCTTGAATAATTCTCTGGACCATATTCACATTAATTTTGAAGATTTCTTTCCTAAACATTTCATGATTAAAAACTGACATTATATCGATTCAAAAAACGTAAGAACATATTTTTCTTTGTGTATACGGTTGGGTCATTTTCACCTACATACAAATTTCACCCTTGAATAATTCTCTGGACCATATTCACATTAATTTTGAAGATTTCTTTCCTAAACATTTCATGATTAAAAACTGACATTATATCGATTCAAAAAACGTAAGAACATATTTTTCTTGGTGTATATGGCTGTGTTATTTTCACCTACATACAGATTTCACCCTTGAATCATTCTCTGGACCATATTCACATTAATTTTGAAGATTTCTTTCCTAAACATTTCATGATTAAAAACTGACATTATATCGATTCAAAAAACGTAAGATCATATTTTTCTTTGTGTATACGGTTGGGTCATTTTCACCTACATACAAATTTCACCCTTGAATCATTCTCTGGACCATATTCACATTAATTTTGAAGATTTCTTTCCTAAACATTTCATGATTAAAAACTGACATTATATCGATTCAAAAAACGTAAAAACATATTTTTCTTTGTGTATACGGTTGGGTCATTTTCACCTACATACAAATTTCACCCTTGAATAATTCTCTGGACCATATTCACATTAATTTTGAAGATTTCTTTCCTAAACATTTCATGATTAAAAACTGACATTATATCGATTCAAAAAACGTAAGATCATATTTTTCTTTGTGTATACGGTTGGGTCATTTTCACCTACATACAAATTTCACCCTTGAATAATTCTCTGGACCATATTCACATTAATTTTGAAGATTTCTTTCCTAAACATTTCATGATTAAAAACTGACATTATATCGATTCAAAAAACGTAAGATCTTATTTTTCTTTGTGTATACGGTTGGGTCATTTTCACCTACATACAAATTTCACCCTTGAATAATTCTCTGGACCATATTCACATTAATTTTGAAGATTTCTTTCCTAAACATTTCATGATTAAAAACTGACATTATATCGATTCAAAAAACGTAAGAACATATTTTTCTTGGTGTATATGGCTGTGTTATTTTCACCTACATACAGATTTCACCCTTGAATCATTCTCTGGACCATATTCACATTAATTTTGAAGATTTCTTTCCTAAACATTTCATGATTAAAAACTGACATTATATCGATTCAAAAAACGTAAGATCATATTTTTCTTTGTGTATACGGTTGGGTCATTTTCACCTACATACAAATTTCACCCTTGAATAATTCTCTGGACCATATTCACATTAATTTTGAAGATTTCTTTCCTAAACATTTCATGATTAAAAACTGACATTATATCGATTCAAAAAACGTAAGATCATATTTTTCTTTGTGTATACGGTTGGGTCATTTTCACCTACATACAAATTTCACCCTTGAATAATTCTCTGGACCATATTCACATTAATTTTGAAGATTTCTTTCCTAAACATTTCATGATTAAAAACTGACATTATATCGATTCAAAAAACGTAAGATCTTATTTTTCTTTGTGTATACGGTTGGGTCATTTTCACCTACATACAAATTTCACCCTTGAATAATTCTCTGGACCATATTCACATTAATTTTGAAGATTTCTTTCCTAAACATTTCATGATTAAAAACTGACATTATATCGATTCAAAAAACGTAAGAACATATTTTTCTTGGTGTATATGGCTGTGTTATTTTCACCTACATACAGATTTCACCCTTGAATCATTCTCTGGACCATATTCACATTGATTTTGAAGATTTCTTTCCTAAACATTTCATGATTAAAAACTGACATTATATCGATTCAAAAAACGTAAAAACATATTTTTCTTTGTGTATACGGTTGGGTCATTTTCACCTACATACAAATTTCACCCTTGAATAATTCTCTGGACCATATTCACATTAATTGTGAAGATTTCTTTCCTAAACATTTCATGATTAAAAACTGACATTATATCGATTCAAAAAACGTAAGAACATATTTTTCTTGGTGTATATGGCTGTGTTATTTTCACCTACATACAGATTTCACCCTTGAATCATTCTCTGGACCATATTCACATTGATTTTGAAGATTTCTTTCCTAAACATTTCATGATTAAAAACTGACATTATATCGATTCAAAAAACGTAAAAACATATTTTTCTTTGTGTATACGGTTGGGTCATTTTCACCTACATACAAATTTCACCCTTGAATAATTCTCTGGACCATATTCACATTAATTGTGAAGATTTCTTTCCTAAACATTTCATGATTAAAAACTGACATTATATCGATTCAAAAAACGTAAGAACATATTTTTCTTGGTGTATATGGCTGTGTTATTTTCACCTACATACAGATTTCACCCTTGAATCATTCTCTGGACCATATTCACATTGATTTTGAAGATTTCTTTCCTAAACATTTCATGATTAAAAACTGACATTATATCGATTCAAAAAACGTAAGATCATATTTTTCTTTGTGTATACGGTTGGGTCATTTTCACCTACATACAAATTTCACCCTTGAATAATTCTCTGGACCATATTCACATTAATTTTGAAGATTTCTTTCCTAAACATTTCATGATTAAAAACTGACTTTATATCGATTCAAAAAACGTAAGAACATATTTTTCTTGGTGTATATGGCTGTGTTATTTTCACCTACATACAGATTTCACCCTTGAATCATTCTCTGGACCATATTCACATTGATTTTGAAGATTTCTTTACTAAACATTTCATGATTAAAAACTGACATTATATCGATTCAAAAAACGTAAAAACATATTTTTCTTGGTGTATATGGCTGTGTTATTTTCACCTACATACAGATTTCACCCTTGAATCATTCTCTGGACCATATTCACATTGATTTTGAAGATTTCTTTCCTAAACATTTCATGATTAAAAACTGACATTATATCGATTCAAAAAACGTAAAAACATATTTTTCTTTGTGTATACGGTTGGGTCATTTTCACCTACATACAAATTTCACCCTTGAATAATTCTCTGGACCATATTCACATTGATTTTGAAGATTTCTTTACTAAACATTTCATGATTAAAAACTGACATTATATCGATTCAAAAAACGTAAAAACATATTTTTCTTGGTGTATATGGCTGTGTTATTTTCACCTACATACAGATTTCACCCTTGAATCATTCTCTGGACCATATTCACATTGATTTTGAAGATTTCTTTCCTAAACATTTCATGATTAAAAACTGACATTATATCGATTCAAAAAACGTAAGAACATATTTTTCTTGGTGTATATGGCTGTGGTATTTTCACCTACATACAGATTTCACCCTTGAATCATTCTCTGGACCATATTCACATTGATTTTGAAGATTTCTTTCCTAAACATTTCATGATTAAAAACTGACATTATATCGATTCAAAAAACGTAAGATCATATTTTTCTTGGTGTATATGGCTGTGTTATTTTCACCTACATACAGATTTCACCCTTGAATCATTCTCTGGACCATATTCACATTAATTGTGAAGATTTCTTTCCTAAACATTTCATGATTAAAAACTGACATTATATCGATTCAAAAAACGTAAGAACATATTTTTCTTGGTGTATATGGCTGTGTTATTTTCACCTACATACAGATTTCACCCTTGAATCATTCTCTGGACCATATTCACATTGATTTTGAAGATTTCTTTCCTAAACATTTCATGATTAAAAACTGACATTATATCGATTCAAAAAACGTAAGATCATATTTTTCTTTGTGTATACGGTTGGGTCATTTTCACCTACATACAAATTTCACCCTTGAATAATTCTCTGGACCATATTCACATTAATTGTGAAGATTTCTTTCCTAAACATTTCATGATTAAAAACTGACATTATATCGATTCAAAAAACGTAAGAACATATTTTTCTTGGTGTATATGGCTGTGTTATTTTCACCTACATACAGATTTCACCCTTGAATCATTCTCTGGACCATATTCACATTGATTTTGAAGATTTCTTTACTAAACATTTCATGATTAAAAACTGACATTATATCGATTCAAAAAACGTAAGAACATATTTTTCTTGGTGTATATGGCTGTGGTATTTTCACCTACATACAGATTTCACCCTTGAATCATTCTCTGGACCATATTCACATTGATTTTGAAGATTTCTTTCCTAAACATTTCATGATTAAAAACTGACATTATATCGATTCAAAAAACGTAAGATCATATTTTTCTTGGTGTATATGGCTGTGTTATTTTCACCTACATACAGATTTCACCCTTGAATCATTCTCTGGACCATATTCACATTAATTGTGAAGATTTCTTTCCTAAACATTTCATGATTAAAAACTGACATTATATCGATTCAAAAAACGTAAGAACATATTTTTCTTGGTGTATATGGCTGTGTTATTTTCACCTACATACAGATTTCACCCTTGAATCATTCTCTGGACCATATTCACATTGATTTTGAAGATTTCTTTCCTAAACATTTCATGATTAAAAACTGACATTATATCGATTCAAAAAACGTAAGATCATATTTTTCTTTGTGTATACGGTTGGGTCATTTTCACCTACATACAAATTTCACCCTTGAATAATTCTCTGGACCATATTCACATTAATTTTGAAGATTTCTTTCCTAAACATTTCATGATTAAAAACTGACTTTATATCGATTCAAAAAACGTAAGAACATATTTTTCTTGGTGTATATGGCTGTGTTATTTTCACCTACATACAGATTTCACCCTTGAATCATTCTCTGGACCATATTCACATTGATTTTGAAGATTTCTTTACTAAACATTTCATGATTAAAAACTGACATTATATCGATTCAAAAAACGTAAAAACATATTTTTCTTGGTGTATATGGCTGTGTTATTTTCACCTACATACAGATTTCACCCTTGAATCATTCTCTGGACCATATTCACATTGATTTTGAAGATTTCTTTCCTAAACATTTCATGATTAAAAACTGACATTATATCGATTCAAAAAACGTAAAAACATATTTTTCTTTGTGTATACGGTTGGGTCATTTTCACCTACATACAAATTTCACCCTTGAATAATTCTCTGGACCATATTCACATTGATTTTGAAGATTTCTTTACTAAACATTTCATGATTAAAAACTGACATTATATCGATTCAAAAAACGTAAAAACATATTTTTCTTGGTGTATATGGCTGTGTTATTTTCACCTACATACAGATTTCACCCTTGAATCATTCTCTGGACCATATTCACATTGATTTTGAAGATTTCTTTCCTAAACATTTCATGATTAAAAACTGACATTATATCGATTCAAAAAACGTAAGAACATATTTTTCTTGGTGTATATGGCTGTGGTATTTTCACCTACATACAGATTTCACCCTTGAATCATTCTCTGGACCATATTCACATTGATTTTGAAGATTTCTTTCCTAAACATTTCATGATTAAAAACTGACATTATATCGATTCAAAAAACGTAAGATCATATTTTTCTTGGTGTATATGGCTGTGTTATTTTCACCTACATACAGATTTCACCCTTGAATCATTCTCTGGACCATATTCACATTAATTGTGAAGATTTCTTTCCTAAACATTTCATGATTAAAAACTGACATTATATCGATTCAAAAAACGTAAGAACATATTTTTCTTGGTGTATATGGCTGTGTTATTTTCACCTACATACAGATTTCACCCTTGAATCATTCTCTGGACCATATTCACATTGATTTTGAAGATTTCTTTCCTAAACATTTCATGATTAAAAACTGACATTATATCGATTCAAAAAACGTAAGATCATATTTTTCTTTGTGTATACGGTTGGGTCATTTTCACCTACATACAAATTTCACCCTTGAATAATTCTCTGGACCATATTCACATTAATTGTGAAGATTTCTTTCCTAAACATTTCATGATTAAAAACTGACATTATATCGATTCAAAAAACGTAAGAACATATTTTTCTTGGTGTATATGGCTGTGTTATTTTCACCTACATACAGATTTCACCCTTGAATCATTCTCTGGACCATATTCACATTGATTTTGAAGATTTCTTTACTAAACATTTCTTGATTAAAAACTGACATTATATCGATTCAAAAAACGTAAAAACATATTTTTCTTTGTGTATATGGCTGTGTTATTTTCACCTACATACAGATTTCACCCTTGAATCATTCTCTGGACCATATTCACATTAATTTTGAAGATTTCTTTCCTAAACATTTCATGATTAAAAACTGACATTATATCGATTCAAAAAACGTAAGAACATATTTTTCTTGGTGTATACGGTTGGGTCATTTTCACCTACATACAAATTTCACCCTTGAATAATTCTCTGGACCATATTCACATTGATTTTGAAGATTTCTTTCCTAAACATTTCATGATTAAAAACTGACATTATATCGATTCAAAAAACGTAAAAACATATTTTTCTTGGTGTATACGGTTGGGTCATTTTCACCTACATACAAATTTCACCCTTGAATAATTCTCTGGACCATATTCACATTGATTTTGAAGATTTCTTTCCTAAACATTTCTTGATTAATAACTGTCATTATATCGATTCAAAAAACGTGAAAACATATTTTTCTTTGTGTATATGGCTGTGTCATTTTCATCTACTTACAAATTTGGACCATATTCAGATTAATTTTGAAGATTTCTTTCCTAATTATTCAGTTTTCTTGATTATAAACTGACATTATATCGATTCGAAAAACGTGAAAACATATTTTTCTTTGTGTATTTGGTTGTGACGTTTCTACCCACATAAAAATCACCCTTATACCTTTTCTTCTTCTATTTCGTTAATAACTTCCTGCCTTTACCATTCTTCAAGTGTCTAGCCCACATTTTCATTATTTTGAAAGTTTTCTTTTTGAAAAATTTAATTTTCACCATTAAACAACTGTCATTTTATTAAATCGATCAATATAAAACGTAAAAACACATTTTTCTTTGTTTATTCGATTGTGATTGTAACTGCCCTTACCATTCTTAATGTATATAACCCATTCAAATTTGTTTAAAACAAACATGAAAACACATTTTTCTCAGTGTATATAGTTGTGCCATCTCCACCAATATAAAGTTTATTAATATTTTGTTGCAATTTCATACTATCTGTCATTTCTAGGTGATAACATTGCAAAATAATAGATTACTAATTATAGACACCTAATTAGTGTCAAGATTTTCTAAAGCCTTCTTTAACTTCTGGATTTCTTGTTGATGGTCTTTTCGATGTATATAAGCTTAAATCTTAGCAGTAACTTTCTTATTTTTAGCAAAATTCCCTCATACATTCCATAACAGACTTAGGAAACCGATTTTCAATATAATATGACTTTTATTTAAATATCCCAAATAACCTGAAAGGTTAAATAGTTTTTTTAAGATCATTTTTTTTCATTATAGTCCAACATTAATCCCCCGATACATTTTATTCCTAAAATCGCTGAGGATATTCTTTAAAAATCTAAAAATCTTGTTAAAAATATTCATTAATCATAATTCCTAAGTTATCATAGAAAAAAATTCAAATGTTAATGCAAGAAATGATTATTCAACTTCCATTTTCACAATTTTAAATTTTTTATTTCCCAAAAACTTTTCCAACCTCTAAGATGACTTACAAGATGACAAGAGACTTTCAATTTGACTTATCAACCGTCTACATTCTTATTTCTTTGTTTCTATGTAGTTAGCAACCAATTGCTACCATTCTATCTTGTTCAGCATCACCTTGACGATATTATCAGTCTTCTGTACTTTCTGAAATCCTTCTAGAGGTTACGCGACTTCATCCAGCTGGTGTACTTTCCGCATTTTGTGTGAGAAGCTGGTTCCATAATCTAAGATCCTTTATCAGTCGTCAAATCCAATCACCACATCTGTATTGGTTGCCGCATCCTTCTATCCTATGTCTGAGCTGTTTCTGTTTATTCTCTAACGCTCAAAAGCTAGGAGGTCCACGAGGATGACTCCCACAATCACTAAGGCAGACACGGTGCGTTCCTACCGGAGTGTCTCTGTACCATCGTCATCGTTTTGCAATATTTTTTGATCCCGTGGCTTTACATACTAAAGAATCCAGTGGGTCGTCGCCATCAGCATCTTCATAACTCTCTTCACGATTTACTGCTTGTTCTATTGGTCCTAATAGTTTAAATTATGATGAAATAACTGCAGAAATTTTATGAATAAATTTGCTACTTTCAACAATGCTTATCGAAGATCTAATTTATTATACCATAAACTGTATTATCAGTTTTTTCATATCAGGTTGGTTCTCGTTATATTTATGGCGTTGAATTTATAACACAAATTTAGTTTCCATAATGTATTTCAAAGATAAGTTTGATATATGCGAAAATGTGACAAAAATTTGATTCAAAAATTAGTCTATAGTCTTGTTTTATGTGCGTAATTTTAGATAATATTACGTACTAATTTGAATATTTCCTTAAATTTTCGTGAATTTACCTGAGTCTAAGAGTTTTTTATTGTACATCAACCGGTCCTTAAATTTAAGTGTTATCACGTCACGTTGAAGCTAAAACTACGGGCGTAGGCGACTGCGAGCTCTGGCGCTACATACTCCGCCATTTTTGACATTCAGGCGTCAGTCGGCGTTGTGCTACAACCACGTAAACATGTTTAATTTATATCTTCAGCTATTTGGAAGTTATAAGGTTTATTTGGTGAAATATAAGTGTACACCCGATGTATACATTATATTTATACAAATATCATTTCATAAAGAAAATACTGGAGGTTAATTAGTAAAAGAAGTGATACGCCTATGGATTACGAATGCTCCATCATTTTATTACTCTCTCATCCATACAAATAGAGTATAATTTTCATTGCGTTACAAATGAACCGATAAAGTTTCAAAATGAAAAGTTAATGTATTATTTCAGATATTTTCAATTTAAATTATGTATTTTCAAGCGAATTAAATCCCTATTAACAAGATTATACCTTTTTGAAATTCGTCAAAATACAATGCAGTATTTTCGACCTAACATTCAATATTATTTTTAATTGGCACGCATATTGTATCCACTCAATTCCAATAATGTTGTTCAGTGAATGGAAAATTCGTTTTTGTACAATGTAAATCCATGAAACAATATTTTATGCTACTATAATTGAAATGTTCAAAAAACAAATAACATATGTACAAATTTTTTGTACAGAAAACTTGTAGCCGTCAAGCATACCCTGGTTACAGTACTTCATCTTCAACCCTTCCTTAAACTTAAAAGTGTTAGCCTATCACTGTTTCCTCCATAGAAAACATTTTTTCAGCCCAGCTTAATATTGTTTCTCACCTACACTTACAGAAGATGACAAAGAAAATGATGTTGAAACTAAAACTACGACTGCCGTTTTTTTTCAACCCCCGAATACTTCGTGGGCTGAAGGCCATAGTCCTGCAAAAGTCCATCGGAAAATGAGTCGTGTGTATGGGGAAAACTTCGTGAGTAATGTGTGTCGAAAGTTTGAAGATGGCCATAAAGATGGGCATGATGAAATACGTCGTTTCAGATTACATGGTTCAATGGTTGAAGAAAACTGCAGATTCACCATAACTGCTTTGTCTACGGAATTTCCAGAAGTCTGTTTTGTACTCCAATGGTTCTGAACGGTTGCTTGTCCACAGATATGACAAATGTCTCAATCTCTTCGGTGATTATGTCTAAAAGTAACCTTAAGCGTATTAATCTTTTGGTGATAAAATTATTGTTTTATATATATTTATAACCAATCGGAGCTTGAAAAAAAAACGGCCCTCGTTTTTCTAGTGATTCTTATGAGTTATTTATTTAAAAAATAATTCACATCCAAGAGATCTAAAGCATAACTTTTTGGATCTTCCGTACTACAGTGGAAGTTGTTAATATCAGTTGTACAGAAACAGTAATGAGAGAAATTGATCCAAAACACCATGACAAGATGGCCAAAATTAGTCAGAAGAAAGTCTAAATCTCAAATTCATACTAACAGCAACGATATGAAGGTAAATCCTCACCCCTTTCCAATTTTCACAATACAGTGTTCCTAGATTGTGAATTTTATAACGAAAAGGATGAAATAAAGAAGGAAAAAAGTTCCATAACAGATTTCAATTAGCTGAAGTTTACATAGAGACAGATAGTCATGTTGCAAATGGTTCCAAAGAATTGAGAAAATTGATATTATCAAATGGTATTCATAAACCTCACAAAGAAAATGTTTAAAGATGGAACTCGACACCAAAAAAGAACAACAGATACAAAAGAATATAAGGATGAAAGTAGATAGAAGGAGCTAATAATAGGTGGGGAGGTATGAAGATACAGATTTAAAATCTGAAAAACTTATCGATTAAAAAGAAGACGATGAGGTTAAGAAATAGAACAATAGAATAGGGGATGAAGAAATAAGAAGAATCAACAAAAACTCAAGAAACAAAAAGATTTAATATTCTCAAGATGTGATGTTCTTTGTGTTAGCAGAAAATTCTCTGGGTCTTTAACAAGTTTCTCAAACGAAGTACTTGGATTGGCCAATTTCCTATTAAACTGAAAACGCTACTTTTAATTTTCAAACGGATTACATTATGGTGAACGCCTCTAGGTGTGTAAGTCACAAAATTGTTTCTCGACCCAACGGGTTTAATAATCTACATAATCACTTCAGTGATCTTTTGGCTTAGAGGCACTAGCGAATATTAATACTATACTGAAATCGATGGTCCAATCAGGGAATCTCAATTAGGTCCGCATCAGTAATTGAAAAATCTGCCGAAAATTTCGTTGAATTTCTATTAATATTATAATTTTTGTAACCTTTAAAAAAATTCTTATAACTCAATACGAGATGCATGAAAAAAGTAATTAGACTGGTATGTATTAAATCGATTTGTTTATAGCTTCAACTCCGTTCAGTATACACATTATTTTCAGCATTCTTATCGGCAAATGAAACTTGGAGCAACGTTTAAGAGACTTTTAGATCGCTTCATAGGCCTAGGGGGATTATTATTTATTTTTCTTCAACATAAACATCGATCAAAAGACTTCAAAGATATTTTTTGCTATTGGAAACGTTCAACTATAACCGACTTTTCACACAATCGCCATACTTGAAGAAGAAAACAATGAAATTAACGTGTTTATCGATGTTTTTTGATCTGTTTCTCCAGTACAAACTGTCAACCAAGTGTTTTATAAAAAGTTATTAATATTGTTATAAAAAGTAGATGCTTCATCATGATAATAACTCTGAAAAAACTGCCAACCAATTTTATATTGACGGTCTGGTTATTTGCAGGCGAACTCGGTATTCGTGAGCGACGACTGCCTGTCGAGTAGGTCTCGAAATTACTGCCCTAGGTGGGATTATATCCCCGGTCATCTTTAGGGTATGCTAGGGAGCTGTTTGGTCTAAAAGAGAGCTCCAAGCTTTTGTGAAGCTTCCTTATCTAATTCGGCTCCGAATTTACAATGATGGTGATATCTTATGCACAAATATGACCAAATCTTGATCTGCTGTACCAGTTTTATTTGTAAAAACAGCAGCCTGTGTCTTTGACGCGTTAAATTAATTCATATTACGTCTATCCCTTCAAGATTGGTATTGATGATGGTGATCTGTTGGTGCCTATGGAGTTTGTTAACCAAGTTTATTTAGCTGTTTGTTTTGACGATGGACGTCAATATTCTATCATCGGCGAGGCTGTATAGATGACAAGATGCATATCTGGGGAGCATCATCGTTGACTTTTTTGAAGAGTGTCCATCGATGGTGACCTTGATGGATCGGCCGTTGAGAAAACTACTAAGTCAGTTTATAAATGCAGATGACAAACCATAGGATAATGACAAGCAAAACCGTGTCAAAAACCTTCGAAGTGTTCTGTGCGATTGTACTAGATTCCTTGCTATGGTGATGGTGATGCGAGAAGATCCCCAGTGATGTACAAAAGCCGTATTGGTAGTTGATGATGTAAGAAGACTCAAGATATTCCAAGATTTGCTGGTGAACGACTTGGCAATAACTGGGATTGAAGCAATTAGACGGTTGTTGTTGGAAATCGTATTTTTCTACTATTGGGAATTGATTGAACCAAAGCAAATTACCAATATGCAGGAAAGAGACCTTTTTTATATGATAGAGAACAGAGTTTGTATAGTGGACTTGTTAGTTCAGCTGCTCAATGTTCCAATACGATTGCTGATATTCCATCAACGATCCAAAACGTTTTGATTTAAAATTCGATAATTGATCATCCAGAGTTTGTATAGAGGACTTATTATTTCAGCTGCTCAATGTTCCAAGACAAGTTCATATAAAATAATCATTTGATTACCAAAAGATTGGCTACTTTAGTAGTCCTTGATGTTGATTTGAAGGTCCTCATTGGTTTGAAAGCTCTTCCCACCGAGTCTTCAGTTGATGAAAGCAGTTTTCTTTAACCATTCTGTCAACTCGTTGAAGCAGGTCATCTGAATCGATAGATTTGCATCCTTGGCCCCGTTAATCATCACGGCCATCTTCAAACTTTGAAAACCATCACTTATGAAGCTTTCTCCATATACACGATTCATTCTCCGATGGATTTTTGCAGCACTGTGGCCTTCAGCCTGTAAAAAACGAATCATACTTGGCGGGAGCATCAATAATGGCGGACATGTTTATGTGTCTGTAGCATAACGCCGACTGACGCCTGAATGTCAACAATGGCGGGTATTTTTTAACAAATGGGCTCTTTTGGAAGGAATAACGTTGAAAAAAGTTTTATTAAATGAAAAATTAGTTAATTTACATCAACTGATACCTCAAAGAAATAATAAAAAACCGTTTTGTGAGGTAAATAGAAAATAAGCTGTTCATTATTTAGCGAGAAATTTCTTTTGGTTTTATCGACAAACGTAGACAAGAATTTCAATTCGTGTTTCTAAATGAACACAGCTACAATCGGCGGCAGAAGTTTCAAGGGAATTCTTAGTTGAAATAATATTATATACTCTTAGGAAGAGCTAATGGTGAACGTTTACAGTTACTTCTGTTCGAACGTTAAAGAAACTTCTGGAACAAATTCTACCTTTTAGATATTTTCTTTCAGGAGCATTTCAGTAATACGCGCAGTTTCGAGTTGAAATAAAGAGACTTAATTATAAAGAAATAAAACCAAAACAGATATCAAATATATTAAAGCCAATAAGGCTGTTTTCGATTCACTCTTTCCCAACTAATACGAGGTATATCCGGAATGTAAGTTTCTATTTCTATCTATATACACTATACACTATACACTATACACTATACACTATACACTATACACTATACACTATACACTATACACTATACACTATACACTATACACTATACACTATACACTATACACTATACACTATACACTATACACTATACACTATACACTATACACTATACACTATACACTATACACTATACACTATACACTATACACTATACACTATACACTATACACTATACACTATACACTATACACTATACACTATACACTATACACTATACACTATACACTATACACTATACACTATACACTATACACTATACACTATACACTATACACTATACACTATACATATACTGAATCAGTACCCGGTCGCCTCGTTTTCCTAAGTTTCTAAATGTGTCATTTTTAATATATTTTGGCGGTTACACAATTTTCAGAAAGACAAATATATGCTGAAGAACTTGTGGTGTCTCCTCAAAGTTCTCCGTGGATCGCGTTAACTAAATCTTCTCTCTTCTTTTTGTCGTTTTCTATCCTTTCTGCCTGATCCTGATTTTGCATTTCAAGCAACATACCAAATACCCTGATAGATATAGTAAATCTGAAACTCCAGCTGTGGTAGCTTTTGCTTCATCAACGGATTCATTATTCTGTAGCTTTTCAGGTGAATGAACACTAACTGTCGAGCTCAAACCGCTAAAAAACTGTCATCATCGTCATCTTCTCTTGCCGCTTGGTCCTCCATCTATCCTACATGCCTAGTCGTCTTCTCTGTCACCTTTTACCATGATCATGATCATTTGTACTGCGTCTAAGATAGTATTCTAAAAATTTCCATCTATTTCTACCAAATCCATCAAAAGCATTCTTCGGTATCCACTTATTATGACACTTAAGTCCATTGGTTGGAGGATACTTGTGGTGTTAGTTGGTTGTAGTTAGTTATCTACCAGAAGCAAATTTTTTTCCTTCAGTTCAGAATCCACACGATTTTGTTGGCTTTTTATTTGGTAGAAAGATGCTTAATGTTTTCGAAACAACGGGTATTCTTAGATATTTTTCCCTCCAATACACTTTTATGACTTGAATTTTGAAGTTTTGTTTGGTGTCTGTAAAACAACTCAGTTTCGACAGCATTGAAAGATTTATCAAGATTTCCACACACTCTATGACGTTTGTATCAACATCACGAGCCTCTCCACTGATCTGTCCATAGTTTATGGTTCGATTTGCTCAACCAATCTTCAGAATGACCTGCTCCGTTGCATAAAGCTCTGCCTTTGATAAGTGATCCAGAAATTCGGATAAAGTTCTTCGTAGTGTGGTTGTAGCTGCAGTCGATTGAGGAAGTCCTTTACGTCGAACAACATCAGTCTCATGTTAACCTTTTTGTATTGCTGATCAGAAGACTTTTTCTTCAGAGGAAAACTAAATTTAATGCTAATAGACCGTTCCGTATCCACGTTTCGCGACAGAAGCTGATTAAAGCTACGAGAAAATCGAAGCTAGTAAAGTAGAAGTGATTATAAATGATTATTTCTCGAGGTCGTTTATCGAATTTCAATTTTTCATTTCGGAAATTATCTAATCACTCTAAATATTACCACAAAATATTTCCAAGTCGAATGGAATAATTTATAAACGTCGTTTTATAACCAACAAGAAAAAATATTTTTTTCCACCACGCAGTTTTCTGAATGAATCATCTCGCCGTGGAAACACGGATTCTGGATGTTGTTCCGTTCGGAAAAAGGTTTCATATTTTATATCATATTTATCGTGCAGAAGCAGATATTGCCTGATGTACATATCGTAGATTCTTTCTTGAGATATTGAACTTCAGATAAATTTTATTATCAAATATGTGTTTGTAGACGATGTGAGGAAATAAGGACGGAATCTCGGCAAAAATGAGTCTCTGCATACAGTATCTCACTCCACTTTCATTGTTTAAGCGTATCGTCTTGGAAAAACAAATACAAACTTTCTAGACTAATGAATATCATTGCGAAAAACTTCTACAGTACTCAAATTGGAGTCTTCAGTCTCTAGAAACTTATTTCCGCTAGCAAACCATCTGTGATGATGTGTAGTGCATTTCGTGACCATTGTTCCAGCTTCTAGGTGTCTAATACTGTCTTCAAGTCAAATTTTGGCGATGCGAAATTGAGAGGTATCCTCCTTGGATATTATCCGATGTAAGGACGAGGTTTCTGCTTTCCTGCAAAAGAATTCACGTAGTTTCATAACCTTTCGAGAGAGTAGGTTAATAAGATCAAGATCAAACCTCTCCCAGCCTCTTTTCGGAGTAATGTTGTTCTAATAGTGGATGACTTTGGATGGTGCTGTTGTTCTTCATCATTCTAGCTCTGTTTTCATCAAGTTCAGATTCCCAAAAGGTTACGTTTAAACAGGCGTGCTTCATAAGGAACTTTGTAATTCTTTTGGTGTATTGATCTTGATTGATTCTAGTTTTTTTCCTGCTTGTGGTTCTCTTGAAATCGATATGTATATCAGTGGAGAATCGATGTGTTACATCGAGAAGGTGATTGATTTGATTCTCATTTCCATCCATGTAAAGAAGATGGTAAAGTTCTGTTACCTGTAATGTTGAATCCGTACTTTGTATCATTGAACATGGTAGATAGAAGACTCGTTGCAAGGAAGAACCACAACGGACTCAAGTAATCACCAGAATATATTTACAAATAGGTATTTCGTCAGTACTGAGGGAGTTTGGACCGATTTGCAGTTTGTACCGATGCAAAGTCCACCAGACAATAGACTGGAAGAATTCCACAAGCCATGTATGAGATATACCATCAAAAGCTTTATTGTTATCTACGAAAACAGTGTGTATACTCCGGGGATCTTTCTGTGCTTACCGGAACAATCACAGAGTCCACAATAAGTTGTTTTTTGGACCTTTGGTGATCTCACTTCGACGTGTTTATAAATTTTGTTAGTGAGTGTCTTATATAAAGTAGGTAGGCACGTAGTAGGTGTGTACTAAGTGGGTTCATCCGTCTGGGAGCTCCTTGGAAGCAAATGAGTGGAAACCAGTGCTAAAAACGTTGGAATATCTTCTGGGTTCTGTAGGAAGTAAGAAAATTACTTAAATAAGTAACTACAAAAGTTTATTTATTATTTATTGTGGGAGATCTTTGGCCATATTTTCTTCATTCTTTTCTTTGCTTGTCTTTGCTATTAATTTATTGTTTTTGTCATTGGATCGATGTTTGTATCTTGTGGAATAGTTCTTCATCACATCTTTGATTAGTAGGATATTCAGATCGTTATGAATTGTTCGGTTAGTAGCGTACCAAAGGGCTCTACTCAACATACAGAGTGCTCTGGAATATCTATCACATTTAAAGGTTTACCGCAGCTCTATAGATCTATTCCATTCGACCAGCTTTGTATGAATGTAGTTTTGTAAATTAGCAATTCATTTTCGAGTCTTAGTTGAGACTTTTCGTTGGGTAGCCAGTGCACATTTTTCAGTTTCAAATCTGATGGTTTTCTCTTGTTTTGATATGTGTTTTCCATGGATGTTTTCCATCTAAATGCAACCCTAAGTACTTGAAAACTGATTTTATCAGAACGGGAATATTATTGATAAACATGGCGAGAAATACTCCAGCAAACACTTTCTTTTCTTCAAGGATTCTTTTATTTACAATGTAATTCTTAATTTGATAATCTTGTAGAAAGAAAATTTCGATTTTGAATCACTCCAGTTTGAACTAACTTTAGTAAGTTTCGCATATCCTCTCAAACTTTTTATACGATGGATTGTTAACTTACCTTTCAACCCCTAATCCTGGTTTAGTAACATTCCCTTAGATTTATAACGTTCCATTGAGGTTAACTCGCTAATGTATTTGCACTAAAAGGTTTTCGAAATTTTTAAGGACTACTAGAAGGTAAGAGCTGAAAGAATTTATTTAGGTACTTGCGTATGCGTATGGATTTACTAAAAGCTTACGCACATTTCACTTGTAGACGAAATATACGAGGATCGTTCAAACATAAACAGGAATTTTGCTCAAAAAAATTTTATTATCAAGTTACAGAGCTCTGTAAACAACTTTACAACATCTCTGGAAGCTCTCGGATGCCTTTGGCCGCGCACGAAAAATTAGTCCAGCGCATGGTGACAAATCGCGTCGTTTTGATCTGGAGCTATACTACACCGTGTTCTTTGAAAGATTACTATAATACTGCGCGAGAAAATCAACCGCAATTGCTTCTTCTGTGTCCATTGGTAATGGACAAAATCCTTATTAGACTTAGCAGCGCTGGATTTACAGATCTAGGCTACGCGGATGATCTAGGTCTTACAGAAGCAATATCAATCTATCCTATTACAATCTCAGAAGCCTCCTCTTCATCACATTGTGAAGAAAGAGGCATTTAGCGCGTCCACTGGCTAGTTCAGACCGTAAAACTAAAGCCAGGTAATCTGGAAGCTGCTCTAAGCATTCTAGAATCAATAAAGTTAAAAAGCAGCCCAATGGACCAAATTCATAGCATTTTAGACAAAGATATCTCATTCGAAATGGTAATTAACGACCGCCAATCATGGTTCAATAAAATTCTTCTTCAAGCTCGATGGTTTGAAGCTAATGGACTCTGCATTTCTGGATTTTACCGCCATCATTCGCCATTTTTAGATAGAATTACTATCAATAGACAAATGTGCTCAAGAATTTCTCGTGATGACCATAAACGACATGAAACTGGTGGTTGGTTTTCTGACTGGTCACTGCCCCGTCAAATACCACCGATGGGCATGGTAGATTCTGCGAACAAGGCAACCACAAGAACTCCATTGGGAAGAAGTCTATGTATTTTGGAAGTACAACAATCAGATGTTAAATCTTTAAAAAAAAGATGTCCGAAATTGCAAACTAAAACAAATGATATAAAGATGACGAGAAGTTCTAGATTTTCTTCGATTTAAAAATTTTTTTATGGAAAAATAACAAACTCAGCATTACTCAAAATAAATATACAAAATGTAACTTTATAGTTTACTTATTATTCGAACTATTCGTCTAATTTGAGAATGTAAATACGCCGTTAAATCCCGAAAATTGTCTTGTGTCCGATACTTTCAAATTAGAACTTTATTGCGAGCTTCTGAGCTTAAACACTTGGATCACTTTATGAGCCATAAAGTTACCAATTTTATAGCTACAGCTTCACAGATCATTTAATATGATGATTGTTTTATTAGATTAGATAAATGCTTACAGAAATAATTTGAAAGGTTTCTTAAGATTGAGCTACTCGTTTACGAAATATCAGATTTCCTAAGAATATAGATTAACTTAATTTCTTTCTACACGAATCTGCATTTCTTTATAATATTTTACAGTTCCACTTGGATTTAACCGTAGTACTATAATCTCAAGTTCACAGTCTTCTTTAGAAAAAACTCCCGACAGTAGACAAAGTTCTTGTCGGGGTTTGAGAAGATAGGGATTTCCCTGAAGTAAACTAAAGCACACCAAAGTTTATTCGCTTGAATACGAAAATTAGAAACCAAATAAGGAATATATTTTATTTAGATGCATCATGGATCAATAAATCAGGAGGAACGTAGACCAAATAAATTTTGGCAAGATGAAATCCCTTCGTAATGTTTTTACATGATAGACAACTAGGAATTGTTAGGTTATAATCCTTGAAATAGACTCAAATTTCATTTGAAAAACAAAAAATTCCTTGAAACAAATATAAGAAACATGAGTAATTCAATTTTCTTCGAATAGGGAAAGTCTTATCAAAAATCGTATAAAAAGAAAACATTGTCGAGCTGAGGAAAGTCTCAGAAGTACTAAATCAGGAGAATTCCAATATACACGACTCGATAAGCATATATTCACGTGTAATGCGCTCGGGGTGCAATCGAAGATCATTTCTGAGGTCGATTTTGTTTTTTTTTTCTTTATCTCACCCTTGGAGATTTTCAACGATGCTCCCATCCTTTCCAATAAATGAAGTAATCTCTTTATGATGTTTTTACGATGAAAAACGGTCAAATATATAAAAAACCAGACCAATAAAATGATCCTTGGATACAAATAAAATAAAAAAAAATGTTATCAAAACTTAAATAAACAGATATAGTACAAGAAATACAAATTATCAAGTTGAAATTTTACTAAGAATACTTGACGAAGTAGATAGAAGCTTTCCCCCATATCAGAATCATTCAAGTTTCTATCAGAACTGAAAAATATGAAAAATCAGATTGAAGAACCCACATTTTCAAACAAGGTTACAAAATTAACCCCAAAATAACTTCACAAGTCCCGCGGTGGAGTCATAATCTTAAAACGTAGAAAGTAATACACCTTTGTTAGGTTTCGTTAAATTCAACCCTTGATTCAAGGGGTAAACTATCACCCAACAAGTCTGGAGTTATTACGACCACTAGACGTGGAAGAAATTCTCAAAAACTGAAGCTATGACATATTGAGGGATTTTGACAAGGTTTAGCTTCCTCAAACACCGATCCATCCAGGTCATTGTGGTTGGCCACACCTCAAAAAGGTAAATGAATCTTGTCTCTGAATCTCTTTCTTCTGTATATCAACGATCTACTGGACAAAACTGAAAACTTGATTTATACCTTCATCGACGATCGCACTCTGATGTTATCATTCAAATCAACCGCCCTAATAAACTCAAATCAATACCAATTAGAAACATTCTGGGATGGGATAGAAGGCATCTGATCGTATTTAATGCAGCAGGATTTGGTCCGGTCTGGACATCATCGCAAATTCGCTTATTGGGTGTTGAGGTTGGGAGAAAATGTCCTGGCATAGTTGACCTATCCGAATTAGCTTCACAAAAACTTGTAGTCTTCTTCATGATCAAAAAGTCACAGCTTCTGATTCTCTATAAGGCCCAGATTCGTTCATATTTGGAGTATTGCTCGCATCGGCATCCAAGCATACCTCGACTCAATACAAAATAGAAGACTTATAGTCGTTCCAGAGTTCAACAGAAACTTGGACACCTAGAGTAATATTTGCAAGACCTACTCGACATGCAAACGTCAATTCATTGCGAGAAATGCTTCTAAGGCACTACAACCTACAGAAGTTTAAAAAATCAAAACCCACACGGTAGAAATCACTCGAACAACTCGAGATTAGGTTTATACTATTTTTAGACCAAATTACTGCCAAATTCATCATTTTTTTTATTCAAAATCAACTTGTTTATCTTTCGAAAACGTATTAACAATAAGTATTGTTGATTCTAGTACAACTGGAACTCATTATTCCGTTTCAAATAAATCGTAATGAAAATTGAAGAGAAGAATCCGTGAACTGGAAACAGTATTTTCAGTTGTAATCTTTTCGACTAGAAACAAATCTGTTATTCAAATTTATATTTTTTCAGTTGATGAAATTTTAAATATTGTTTGTAAATATACAAGGGAGCAATACGCAATTAATTATAGTGATAAAATATTTATTATTAACTGTTATTGTATAAAACTAATGTGATATTTATTGAGTGGGAATAAATCACATCCATGGAGTTTTTAGACGGATTGCGCCACAACAAAACACTTTCTAGATTCCTCTCACAATCTCTGTAAGTATAACATTCACAATTATTTTGTTTTAGTCGATAAAAAACTGGATATACTTGATCTAACTACTTATTCAACTCTTCTGAAAACGTTTTCTATAAAATAAACTCAAATTACTGTCGTGCGAGTGACTATTACAAGTTTGGAAGCAAATACTGGTCCAAATTTGAAAAATACGATTAGACGTAACCATCAGACGAGCCCTAATTCAAAAATTTTCCATTAAAGACCACTTCAAATATGAAGAAATTATTTTCTTTAATATACCAACACTACCAAGGAAATAAAAGCTCAAAACAGGCAGACAGGGAAATTACTGGAGAAGGTTTCCAATCAGAAGTAAACACCAAATCGTTTCTTAACTAATCAAAGTCTATATATTTTTTTTAAATGTTTATTAATTTTTTTATAAGAAATGCTTGTGGTACGCTGCATGTGGATTTGGCAACGAGATTTCAAAACAAATTAATCCGTTTTCTTTGCTATGAATTGCGCAAATTCAAAGAAAGTTTTTCTTGAACAAATTTAATAGATAAAATATCAAAATCAAGAATAAATGAAGTTCGTGGTGGACAGTGGAAAGTTATCGTGAAGTGGCAAATCTGTATGGCGTACACCACACAACCATTGGCAAAGATTTCGAGAGACCAGTTCACATTCTAGAAGGTCTGGAAAAGGACGTCCTTCCGTTTTAACTCCTCGAGGTGACCATCTCTGCAATTAAATTCATTAAGAAATCGGTCAATGACAAGTGTCAACAGCCTTTTAAGAGATGTCCGAAATGTAAATATCTCTGATAGATCAATAAGACGACACCTTCAGAATGCTGGTATACACAGCAGTCCTTTGCTAACCAGGCAGCAGACTAAGATTTGCAATGCAACATTTAGATTGGAATTTAGAAAATTGGTGCCTAGTTTTGTTTACTATTGAGATAAGAATCAGTCTAAAAAGTCCAGACGGAGAGGTGGCGGTCCAAGGAGGGTCTATCATGTTTTGGGGAGGAATTTGTTTTGGTGCCCGCACAGAATTAGTGTCTCTTCCTAGACCCGCCCTTAACGCAACAAAATAAATAAATGACATTCTTGAAAATCCGTTTGGGCCATTTATTGGTGATGATTTTCGTTTAATGGATGATAATGCTAGACCACACGTTGCGGCAGATGTTCTGAACTACCTGAACGAAGTAGGAATTCATACCCTGGCCTGATCACCAAGAAGTCCAGATATGAATCCTATCGAGCAAATCTGGGACATTTTAAATGAGCTTGAGCAAGCGGCTTTAGAGTAATGGGAGAACATACCTCAAGAAGTGATTTTGACAACGAAATTAGGAGGAATCCCACAGATACGCTAGCTATAAAGTGCAAGGAATCAGATTACGGCTTTTCTTACTGAAAAGGGGAGAGAAGTGTCAACAGCGTTAGTGGAAAAACACCAAATCTAGCCCTTCACAAAACTAGAAGACTTGTTGGAGTTTCTACAAAATTACAAGGAGAAGACACGTGGAAATCGAGACGCAAATTACGATTGGGGTCTTGTCGTAATGACAAGGGATGTTCTATGTTTAGAAGAGGATACTTAACTGGACAGACTTTGTTTAGTGTGATCTGGATTTTCGTAAGACCAGATTAAGATGGAATGTAATGTTATTTTGCAACTTTTCCAAGAATTAAAGCACATTAAAACTTTAAGTAATGGAGCGGTAAATTCGGTTTATCATGGAAAATTAAAAAAAAAACTTATGCGCTCGGTTGACAAGTTGAATAATTGAAATTTGAAAGAATTTTCGGTGCTTCTAGAATAGTTTTTCACACATTATTTGAAGGAAGTTCAATTTTATCAGTTTATTAGATTAGTTTACAACTAATTCGCGTAGGAAGAAATTAACTACATTATTGATTTCGGAACAGTCCCCAGTTTGTAATAGCAATGTGTCTGGAACAGCTGATATCTGGAAACGGTTTATGCAGTCAACCATATCGAAGCATTTGCATCCAGTTATTAATTACATGAAGTACGAATTATCTAATTGTAAGATGAGAATGCTAATAACTCTAAATTTATAATAAATTTTATGCTTATTCAAAGTGTACTTGTTATTTTTTCAGAAAAGATGAGATATTTTCTATAGGGGCTTCCACGTAAGTCGACAATTTTAAAATTATCATCCCTGCTCGTTTTCAAATTGCATAAATATGCCATTCGACATTGTACTATTCCAAAAAAATTAGCTAGAAGATACATAAACATCAAGTTCGTTTAGTTTTTCGAAATTCATGATACTTTTCGCATGAAATTATAGTTTGACTGGTTTTTATAGCATTTTTCTTTCATCAACAACAACATCAAACTGACAGTTTATTGTATATTCTATATCAGCCAAATATATATGGAAGCAAATTCTGCTGTCAGACAATTCGAAGAAGAAAAAAAATGATGTTGCAAATTGACAAAAAAAAAAGAATTTGATGTTGTTGATTGCAAGAAGGTATTTCTTAGATTTGTAGCTCAAACTTATTAAATACACGGTGTTTTTTTGAGTAAATACACGTTTTGTGTAGCATAAACGATCTGAATGAATGAACTGATTTTAGAAAAACGAAAGCTAGAAAAAAATGGCAAGAAACTGAATTCTCACAAGACATTTTGTCCAGAACGCTACTCAAAAACTTAAAAGAGAAAGAGAAGAATCGTATCCATAGATTAATAAAAAAAATAGAGTTTATTATAAAGTCTAACCTAACCTTTTCGAAACAGAAATTCCTCGCGATTATACAGACTTTTGACGTTATTATATTGTACCTTTCTCATGTTGAATAAATTGAATTTTGATATCGAATTTATAATTTCCTTCCATTAAGGTTAGGTTAGGTTAACTTAGGTTAGGTTATGTTAAGATGTGTCGCGCATGTGCAGGACACTGTTGTCAATGCTACCTATCCATTTTACTGTATTTATATTTATCGAAATATGTACGAGAACTGCTACTTAAGTTTCGAGATATGGTAAAATTGAAGTAAATATGTCAAATCTAATATTACGAACGATTTTCTATACCCGAAAAAGCGTTCGATGGGCTCAAATCAGATGTTTCGACAAGTTTTTATTTCTCTATATCAAAACTTGAGTCCCAACGAGTTAATTCATGAAATCCTCATTGCAATACAGCAATAAATAATGAAAAAAAAACGGCATTCAACTAATGGTTAAGTTAAAAAGGCCATCGGTATTCCACCCAAACTCGTTGGGTAAACGGGGATGCGTTTGACAGTAAACGTCATTAGCATTTAAACGTTCAATAACTGTTATTTATAACAGCTTCGGAAATCACCGTTTAAAATTCTAATTTTATTACCGTATTTGTCGCATTTAGGAGCATTGCGAAGTCCTTAACTTACACAAAGTATGTCCTTCAATATTTCAGACAGTTTACCTCGGTAAATACCTAGAAAATTGAGGGAGAATTTCTAGCATAACTTGCTATTATAATGCAGCTACTGAAATTCTTCAGTTATCGCTAAAGGAAAATTTATCGATAATGTTATTTAATCATACACAAAATAAACGATTTCACATTTTAATTTTCCGAATTTTATTTTGTCGTTATGGAATTATCGAAACTTATGCACGCAGTAACTGGTAATAACGTAAAATATAGAAGAATCGCGCGATTTTGAATGAAGTTTCATCTATTTTTAGTATGAAAATTAAAATATTCCAGGAAAAAGAAGCTGCTTTATATTTACAGTTAAAATTTAAACAACGATCCTACTTTTGAAAACTGCTTAGACTCGAATTTTAGGCAAATTATCTCGCTTTTATCTTAATATATAAAAATTCAGTGTCCGTGTGTATTTTCTCAATTGACTCAAAAACGAGTCGATTGATTAAATGATAGGATAGTTATTATTTAAATGAATGGTCTCAATAATTAATAATAAACTGATCATCAACGTTGATTGTTGTTATTAATCGTAGTTTTCTATAAGTCTGGAACAGATGGCGCCTTAAGCGAATTTCTTTACAAAGAACTGTAAAATTTTGTCTTTGCACCTCATAGATGGCGCCAATGTGATATATTTTCTTAGATTACACACTATACATCCTTTTTAAATCACTCAGCCACAGCAACGCGTGGCTCATAGAAATAAAGAAACATAAGGTTAAAAGAAAACGTTCAAAACGTATTTTTTCTTAAACGGTGTCGCCAATATTAATATTTTTTGTTGCGGGATGTTTACTAAAACATTTTATGTCACTTTTCCTTTACTTTTTTTAATTTTGTAACTCGTGAAAGTAAAATCCGAGACAAACAGCGCCCCGTTTCACAAATTAGGGAAATACTGAACGTCTGGCAGCCCCGCTTGAACTTCCTTGGAAATATCAAAGTACACAAAATCTATATGGAGTCAGAAATGACCAAAAAAAGAAATAGACATGACTTGGAACACGAGAAGATATAGAAAATTGAATGAAGAAGAGAAAGTTTCTCGTTTTTTTTGATTTTTTTGCTTTTCTTCGTGATCCTCACATTCTTAGATTCGAAATACCTGTTTGTACACGCTATTATACATCGTAAATTGTCTGACTGTACCCATTCTTACAAAGTGATTGAGCGTAAACGATTTTTTCAGATCTTGATTGTGTTCATATACACTCTTAGTTTGTGAGAAGGAAGATAAAATTTTAAATTATTCTTTAAGACCAATTTCATCAACACTCGCGTCATTTTCTTTATCTATGCATTTTAAATAAACTATAGTTTTTTGAAATGACGTTTTATGGTTTTAACGAACTGTCTCATGTCTTTTAATACTTCTTTGGGTTCTGAAGTATTTCAATTTTCACCTCCTTTGTTATCTTTGGGAACAAACTGTTGTGTATTGAAATGAGATTCTTGATTACAACTTTACATACTAAAACTCGAATTCTAATAAGTTTTGTGATTAAAACTTGACTTCTAACAAGTTTTATGACTAAAACTCGACTTCTAATAAGTTTTATTAATAAAACTCGACTTCCAATGAGTTTTATGACTAAAACTCGACTTCTAACAAGTTTTGTGATTAAAACTCTACTTCTAATAAATTTTATGACTAAAACTCGCGACTTCTAACAAGTTTTATGACTAAAACTCGACTTCTAACAAGTTTTGTGATTAAAACTTCTAACAAGTTTTATGACTAAACCTCGACTTCTAATAAGTTTTATGACTAAAACTCGACTTCTAACAAGTTTTGTGATTAAAACTCGACTTCTAATAAGTTTTATGACTAAAAACTCGCGACTTCTAATAAGTTTTATGACTAAAACTGGCAACTTCTAACAAGTTTCATGACTAAAACTCGACATCTAATAAGTTTTATGACTAAAACTCGACATCTAATAAGTTTTATGACTAAAACTGGCGACTTCTAACAAGTTTCATGACTAAAACTCGGCATCTAATAAGTTTTATGAATAAAACTCGACTTCTAATATGTTTTATGACTAAAACTCGACTTCTAGCTAGTTTTGTGACTAAAACTGGCGACTTCTAACAAGTTTCATGACTAAAACTTGGCATCTAATAAGTTTTACGACTAAAACTCGACTTCTAATAAGTTTTATGACTAAAACTCGACATCTAATAAGTTTTATAACTAAAACTCGACTTCTAATAAGTTTTATGACTAAAATTCGATTTCTAATAAGTTTTATGACTAAAGCTCGACTTCTAACAAGTTATGTGATTGAAACTCGACTTCTAATAAGTTTTATGACTAAAACTAACGACTTCTAATAAGTTTTATGACTGAAACTTGCGACTTCTAATAAGTTTTATGACTAAAAACTCGCGACTTCTAATAAGTTTTATGACTAAAACTGGCAACTTCTAACAAGTTTCATGACTAAAACTCGACATCTAATAAGTTTTATGACTAAAACTCGACATCTAATAAGTTTTATGACTAAAACTGGCGACTTCTAACAAGTTTCATGACTAAAACTCGACATCTAATAAGTTTTATGACTAAAACTCGACATCTAATAAGTTTTATGACTAAAACTGGCGACTTCTAACAAGTTTCATGACTAAAACTCGGCATCTAATAAGTTTTATGAATAAAACTCGACTTCTAATAAGTTTTACGACTAAAGCTCGACTTCTAGCTAGTTTTGTGACTAAAGCTCGACTTCTAGCTAGTTTTGTGACTAAAACTGGGGACTTCTAACAAGTTTCATGACTAAAACTTGGCATCTAATAAGTTTTACGACTAAAACTCGACTTCTAATAAGTTTTATGACTAAAACTCGATTTCTAATAAATTTTATGACTAAAGCTCGACTTCTAACAAGTTATGTGATTAAAACTCGACTTCTAATAAGTTTTATGACTAAAACTCGACTTCTAACAAGTTTTGTGATTAAAACTCTACTTCTAATAAATTTTATGACTAAAACTCGCGACTTCTAACAAGTTTTATGACTAAAACTCGACTTCTAACAAGTTTTGTGATTAAAACTTCTAACAAGTTTTATGACTAAACCTCGACTTCTAATAAGTTTTATGACTAAAACTCGACTTCTAACAAGTTTTGTGATTAAAACTTCTAACAAGTTTTATGACTAAACCTCGACTTCTAATAAGTTTTATGACTAAAACTCGACTTCTAACAAGTTTTGTGATTAAAACTCGACTTCTAATAAGTTTTATGACTAAAAACTCGCGACTTCTAATAAGTTTTATGACTAAAACTGGCAACTTCTAACAAGTTTCATGACTAAAACTCGACATCTAATAAGTTTTATGACTAAAACTCGACATCTAATAAGTTTTATGACTAAAACTGGCGACTTCTAACAAGTTTCATGACTAAAACTCGGCATCTAATAAATTTTATGAATAAAACTCGACTTCTAATAAGTTTTATGACTAAAACTCGACTTCTAGCTAGTTTTGTGACTAAAACTGGCGACTTCTAACAAGTTTCATGACTAAAACTTGGAATCTAATAAGTTTTATGACTAAAACTCGCGACTTATAATAAGTTTCATGACTAAACCTCGACTTCTAATAAGTTTTATGACTAAAACTCGACTTCTAACAAGTTTTGTGATTAAAACTCGACATCTAACAAGTTCCATGACTAAAACTCGACATCTAACAAGTTTCATGACTAAAACTCAACTTCTAATAAGTTTTATGACTAAAACTCAACTTCTAATAAGTTTTATGAATAAAACTCGACTTCTAATAAGTTTTATTACTAAAACTCGACTTCTAACAAGTTTCATGACTAAACCTCGACTTCTAATAAGTTTTATGACTAAAACTCAACTTCTAATAAGTTTTATGAATAAAACTCGACTTCTAATAAGTTTTATTACTAAAACTCGACTTCTAACAAGTTTCATGACTAAACCTCGACTTCTAATAAGTTTTATGACTAAAACTCGACTTCTAACAAGTTTTGTGATTAAAACTTGACTTCTAATAAGTTTTATGACTAAAAACTCGCGACTTCTAATAAGTTTTATGACTAAAAATGGCGACTAACAAGTTTCATGACTAAAACTCGACATCTAATAAGTTTTATGACTAAAACTCGCGACTTTTAATAAGTTTTATGACTAAAAATGGCGACATCTAACAAGTTTCATGACTAAAACTCGACCTCTAACAAGTTTTGTTACTAAAACTCAATTCAAACTACACGAGAATTGTGTATTCACTTCGTGGAAAGTCCGTTGTTTAATAAAAAGAATATAAAAACTGCTAAATCAGTCTGGGCTCATTGCTTTGGGTGCTTTTTGTATCCAAAAGCTCTTAGCTACAGCCCTAAGCGGACACCATCTATTCGAGAGATTTAACATTACAAAGATTAAAGTAATTTGTTTGTTATTAATATCATAAAAAATTTAATATCTGTCAATGTTTTTGACGGTAGAAATCCGATACTGAACAGAAACGATATACTATTCTTTGCTAAAGTCCTCGAGAAAGAGTAAATGGGGTATAAAGTTAAATTGATAGTGCTACATTGGTTCGCTGTAGGCAATAAGTTCACAAATTAAATCGTCTCGTTTTCGTGTTCGTTCGATCGTAGGTAAATATTATATTTATAGTTGTTTCTAACGTTTTTAATAACCAAAAAAACACTCAATAATCAATTATAGTTCATAGGAATTTTTTGCAGTGTCTTAATAATAACGAGAAGATGACGTTGCCTGAGATTGAAGTCGTAGAATGTAATCTAATCGTGGTTAATTTGTACGAGCTTTCCCCGGATTCCAAACCTCTTTATAACTTCCTTCAACGTAACTGTTTCCTTTCGACGTGACACGAAAATGATCTTTGCTTGATTTTGATTGTTACGAGATTAAGAAGTTGATAGAAAGGCGAAATTAAGACTTTTGTTGATTTAAATAATCGAATGGAGCAGAAATTTAGATGGATTTAGCTGGTAACAAACAGAAATTCGACACTTTAATGTAGAAACCACTTATCAATATTATTTTAACTGTTTACAAAGTTTGGAAAGAACCAAAAATTATAAAAAATAAAGTAAGTCAAACAACAGTTTATATAACAAGAGTAAATCAGAATTTTTACGATTTTAAATAACTGGCTACAGAATTTATAAGTGAAGAAAAACATGAAGATGTAGAAGAATGAAAATTATTCGAAGAAATAATAATCAAAGGTAATTATACACTTTCACGGTCACCTGGTTTTTTGGCTGTAGAAAATCGAAAAATGGATGGATTTTAATGATCTTAGTCTCAAAATGTTCCATTTTACGGCGGATTTATAAAAAAAAATACGAAAATTAAAAAAAATAAATATTTTTTACAGTTTCATGACTTTAAATGCAAAAAAAAAATGACTTCGTAACTGTTTCTGACGTCGTGGAATCAAGTTCGTATATTTTTTTACGCAATTTACATATGAAAATGAATATTTTGAAAAAAAAATTTCAACACCCACCCCTCAATAGTTAACTCCCCGAGACATAATTTAAAATATTTTTTTAAATTCAAAGTCTTCAAGTACAACTCTGAAATTGAAATTCGGATTACAAATATATCATTATACATATAATCTAAGCCCATTTTTTACTTCAATTTTGTTGTTTCGTCCGCTTTAACAAAGTTGAGGTTAAAAATGGATCTTATAAAATTTATTTTGAACCTCAAAAGTGTATCAATGCCATACAAACAATGTTATAATAATTTATGATGACATTGATGACCAAAATAAGATTTTTAGATCAGTTTAAGACATCAAAATCTTCAATGAGATTGATGATTTCCAAAATGGAATTAAATAATAGGCGTCAATTGGAACATCAAAGGAATTGAAGATTTTGAAGTTGAAACTGAACTTGATAACGAGAAAAAATTTTCGTAACGGATTATTTAGAAAAACCCGTTTTTCTACTATTTAAGGTTTAAAACTATTAAAAACCGCAAATTCAGCCACTACCCCCGTGTTTTTCATAAATTCGTCGTAAAATGGAACATTTTGAGACCAAAATTATAAAATTTATCTATTTTTCGATTTTTAATCGTCCAAAAACTATTAACATTGAAGAATATAGTACGAAACTATTCACGAAAATTGATTGTTTTTCATCGATTTCATTTTAAGCTATAAAAACTGAAAAAATTGGATTTTTTTTAAATTGTTTATTAATTTATGTAGAATACAAGAAAAATATAAGAACTTTATCTGATAATGAGATAATTTTTTGTAAAGGATTATTTTGCAAAATCGTTTTTTTTACGATTTAAAACGGTAAAACTATGAGAAATTTTCATTCCAGCTATTTCTACTAATTTTTTTTATAAATCCGCCGTAAAATGGAACATTTTGAGACCAAGATCATTAAAATCCATCCATTTTTCGATTTTCTAGAGCCAAAAAACCAGGTGACCGTGAAAGTGTATAATTACCTAATCAAAGATGAACAAGAAACTATTAGAAAATATAATGTTAGTGTTTTTGTAATAAAATTTCTCTCTATTCAATTTTTCTTGGTTCTTTATGTGCTGACAGATTTGTTGCATGGGTGTGAGTTTTAAAAAACAAACAAGCAATTTCTGTGGCCTTACATCCACTCTGCACCTATAACTAGAAGATATTTTGTACAAGACTTTGTACAAGACAAAATACATATACTCCTCCCAAAAGAGGCTATTTTTTGGAGGCTTTTGTGCCCCATTTCCCTAGGTGCTAGTACACCTTCTCCAAGGTTCTTAAGCCTTTTATCTATTTAGGCAGGGAATTCGCAGAGTAGATGCTTTGCTGTTTTTATGGCTTGCTCGGAAATACATTTAGTATAACAAACATTGATTCAAAGTCTTCTACACAAAAGTCACATAGAGACAGACAGAACTTTTGACTATTCTTCGGTGTTTTGAGGTCTGTTTATATCGAACTTTCCTGTTGTCTAGTCTTTTAGAACGAGTAGTTCAAACAGAAGGTGTTTTTTTTTAAGTTTTATTGGTAACTCTCAATTTTTTCAACTACTCTCTTAGCAAGTAACGACCCTGATGGTATTTATTGATGAAGGCGCTCTAGATAACTGGCAGTGTCTATAAACTCCAGATCATTATCTAATTCAAAAGTCTAATTCAATTTAAAATCAATGAAATAACATATTTTTTTTTGTTTCAGGTAAGTTAACATTCAAATCAGCTTCACTAAATTTATTGGTAAGCTTTCTCTTGATACATACCTGTACGAATTAGTACAATAAGTGAACAAGGACTATAAGGCGTCAATTCGATGTTTTTGACTGTTCAAAAACGTTTTTGTTCTTCTTCGATTGGTTTCATTGTTTTTGTCTAACACTTCTGGCGAAGAAATGATGACGTACCATTCAGAATTGAATTCAGAATGTCAAACTTTATGATGGTTAGGTTAGATTTGACATATCCGATGTTGTCATATCTCAAAACTTGAGTAACAACCCTCGTATATACAAAGTTTCTATTGAAAATCGTCCTCTTCAAAAACATTTACAAGACGAAACGAAACAATGACAGAAGTGGATATTTATCTCAATATCTGTTAGGCATTTTGCCAACTAGAACGTCCTTATGGTTTATTATTGTTCCTGTTGCTTCATGAGACAAAAAAGGCGAAGAAAAAATGCAGAATTGGATTATGGTAACTGAATTAAAACGAAATTAATGAGGAATGTGTATCGTAATAGTCTTTACTTTCCTGACATTCTACTACGTAACTTTCTATTAAAACAAATATGATTTTCATCTAGAAAAAAAAAACGTTGATGTTCCTCTTATAATAAATGGAGCTTTCATGGCAAAATGTTCTAGAAGGATTTGTTTAATTAAAAAAAAGCTTTATTCCTCGTATTTTTGAAAAGGATTGAGAGAGAGAGAGAGAGAGAGAGAGAGAGAGAGAGTTTGAAAGGAAGTGCTTTGAAAAAATTCTAGTTCTATGCTTTTAATGCAACATTTTTTGTTGTAGCGTATATTTCAGATTAGGGAAAATGATTTTATATTTTGAATGAGTTTTAATGGAAGCATATAACATCATAGCGGACTTTCGCGTTAGTAAAATAGAAAAAAAAGTACAAAGACTAGCTGATAATAAAGAGAATTTATAATGAAATACATTCGTTTGTTAAAAATAAAGTTTTATTTGAAAAAATTGTTAAAGATATCAAAATTTGATGTTGACATGACAGAATTATATTCATCTAATCGATTTATCAATTTATTAACATAACCTCGTAATTTTAAAAAAAAAATTTAACTGACTAATTTCATTTCTTATTTATTATACTATCCAATCATTGACGTATAATTTCGGTATAATCGGAATGATGTAATACTTTTTAGCAATGTTGCCACTTTTATTTACTAAATTTACTAGGTATACAAAATTTTCTTTCATCACCCAATAATATAAGCCGCCCCTGCATGTGGCCTAAATATAATATAGCGAGGCGTTAAGATTATCGTTTTTGCGGAATTTAAGACATACGAAGAGTCATCAATCACTAATAACTGGTTCCATTTTGCTTTGCTATTTCGAGACTGGTATTTGTTGTATTACATTTTGTACCATATATTGATTTCAATTCAATTAGCTATTAATTACCTACTACTATTCAATTCGCATATAAAGAAAAAGAGAAGAAGAAATATAGTATTAGATTCTGTGGAATTTTACACCCTGTAAAGAATAAAATTGAAATATAACGGTTTTAATTTTTGATCCATTATTGTTTATTTTGGTTAGGTTTCACAACCATTAAGGCAAACTTACTAATTTCAAGTAATACTAAACTTTATCTAATATAAAAACAATTTAATATAAATTAAATCAATAATTAAAAAGAACATATTCTTGTTCATGTAAATGTCTTTTTCAATACAAAATGTCAGTAGACTATGTCATAGTATTACAGTTTTCTATATATATAACAAAATAGTTTCCTGTATAATAATCCTTATTTATATAAATCATTTCTACTTAAATTTACCGCTTGTTCGACTACTCAATAATAGATGGCGCTATCATAGCAACATAGATTTCTACCTTAGCGGTATTATTAGGATACCAAATACATCGCCATCTATATGGAAAATATAAAATACTTCATTTCTAGACAGTGCAGTGAACTTATTGATTAAATTTAGAAGCTGGATCAATATTATATACATTGAAACTAAAGAGATGACAATATAAACTCCGATTATTAAATAAATATTAAATATGAAATATTATTATATATATATATATATATATATATATATATATATATATATATATATATTGATTATTCTGAATTGTATGATGAATAATATATAATGTTTTCATGACCTTGGTAATGTCATCCTACGTTATAACCTATTATAACCTATCATATTCCCATCTCTATTAACTACTATGATCCTTCTTTTTGAAATTGCTGCCTGTGAATGCTTTTGACTAGTTAATAAGCGTGAACAGACTGTGAGTGCAAAGAACGAGCTTGAAAAATATTAAAAAGTCATAAGGTTCACTTGTTGAATTGTAAAAATTTTTTCAAACAAAAGAACGAGAATATTCATGACACACATAATTAAAAATAAAAAAGAGAAATATTTCATTTCATACAAGATGATTTTAATTTTATCTAAAGTGTTGTATGAATTTTTAGAACTGTTTTAATGAGAAACGCTTGTTTAGTGGCGCCATCTTACGGTAGTATCTAGATTCACGTAACTGCAATTAGATATGTAGTAAATTTTTTATATAAATGTAATTAGTGTAAAGGGTCGTTACTAGGATCGTTCTATAAATGGTAAATCTCTATTTTCATTTGGACATGTATTAGAAACTTTTCCGTATAAAAGTCATAAAGTTCTTAATGGGCCCAAGTGGTCCAGCAAATTACCAACCGGCATGTTGAATGCCGACCTAGGAACAAATTGCTCAACGAGGCTTTCACGTTCCGAATTTAAATTTCACTCGAACGTACGAGGTTGAATTTGATTATTTCTACTTCTGTGGTTTGCTCAAAAATAGAGATGGGATAATGCTGTTAACGGTTACTAACCGGAACATGTTGATGGCGCCTTTGAGGCGCCTCCATGTTGTTTTTAATTTTATCTAAATAAGCGAAGTATAGCCACTCGTATTGTCCGGTTTTAATCCAACGTTCTGCATGCTTTTTGAGATCATGGTAAAATGATTGTTTTTTGGCTTAGATACAAAAGATTGTCACACCGCATTTTCAAAATCTCCTATGTATTCGAATGTTTTAAACCGTCCATAAAATATCGAACAAAATGTGAGGTTAGGAAGTTGTTTACTTTCACTTAAGGAATTTTGATTAGTGACAGCCAAGATACAATGCATGATATTAAGCGACGTGCAATATATTGATCTTGTATCATATAAAGCAACATTTAAAAATAACTATACGGTTAAGTATCTTAAACCTAAATTCTTTATGAAGTGAGGATAAACTGGCGAGTCAAGATGAAGTTATAAAAAAGGGTGATCTAAAAATAAAAGCTTTCGTACTAATGGATGTTCACACTCTTTGGAAAATGATAATTGTCAAGTGTCACTTTGTGTACGAGAGAAAAGAAAATGGCAAAATCCGGGATCTTTCTAGTGACCCTTTGTGTGGAATTGAAACGTATCCTGATAAATTTTAATAAATTATTCAAATTATTATAATTACTAAGTACTTGTATTTCGGTTTCTATATTTTCTTCTATCGTTTAAAGCAGATATTTATAGACTTGACAGGAACTGGAAAAACTTCTGAGTTAGTTATTATAATAAATCCTTTTTCTTATATTTATAGGTTTGACGATTTGTCTTTTTCCCAATATCAGAAATTTATGCAACTTCTGGAGTACCCCAAAGCTCAGTTCTTGGGTTGTTTTCATGTTTAATACTTATCTTAATGTAGATTATCTAAAATTAAAATCAGTGGAAGAAAACAAAAATTCTATTTATAATTCAATGTTATATTTTCCATTTCTTAGAAACAGTTTAATTTAGTCGAGGCGAATCTTCGGTAATGGCGGTCTTTTTCTTTGAACAAAAGGGCGTTTATCAACAACGTTCGAAGTCGGTTGTGGAAATGCACCGAATTTTTGACGCTCCAGTTAATTAGGGGCGATATCAAAGGGTAAAAAGAAAGATTTTAAGGGTGGGAAACGCCTTTATTCGGATTTGGTAACGTCAAGTTGCCGAATGTCGAATTATTTTTTCGCATCAGCTCGTTTACAAAAAAAAACAAATACTTTCGCTAAATATCAGAAAAATATTTATTGATAAACATCAAATATAAAGTCCAACCAAGAAATCCTGCCCGATAATGTCTTCCTCCCTAAATATTTTCCCGATCTTCTTCTTCTTTTAATACTGATTAATATCGATACTAATAAATAGGGTAGTCAACGAGTGAATTAGAAATCTGATAGAACCGTTAATCTAATCCAAAGTTTTGGTTGTTTAATTAATTTTTTTTCCAAATCAGTTGAAACTGTGTAGAATGTAATTTTCTACAACACCATTTTGAAGCACGTTTCTAGAGTTATCATAACTTAGCTTTGTCCTAGCTCGGTTCACTGAAATTCGGGTTAATACTTAAAAGGGTCAACCCTTTTAAGTGTTATGTATTGTCTGTCAAGATTTATAACTGTTGTTCTACTTTATAAACTACTACCGTTGATTCATGTTTCTCACAATAATTTTAATACTATCGCACATACATACAAAGAAAAAAATTGTGTTATTGTTAGAAAGGTTAGAAAGAAGAGCAAAAGACAGAGTCGGGGTTTTCGTTAGAAAATTAGTGGGTGAATACAATTTTGCGGAACGAATTCTTGAGCACCATAAAAACCAGAAAGGTCAGTCATATAATGCGAGGTACAGCATATGACATTCCTCGCCTGATTATTCAGGGAAAGGTTCAGGACAGAAGATGGATAGATCGTGAAAAACCATTAGAATATGTGACTGGAAGTGAAATAACTATTCAATCAAATTGTCATGGAGATAACCCACGGTTGAAGACAAGAACATCACCAAAAGAAAAATACTAGTTTAGTTGTTTGGTTTTGATGTCATCGACTCCCATTATCTCCCTAATTCTGTCATTTTTTATCCAGTCCCTCCTGAATTTCCCCATAGTTCTTCTCTAGAAAACCATTTCGATCATCACTAGCATTTTTTCCGTAGATTGTTCGATCTGCCATTTCCGAGGTGTGAAATAAATAAAAAAAATCTCATACGATCCATCGTTTATGATTTATAAGGCTTTGAAGTTGCAAAATACTCATAATTAAGTAAGATTTCTAAATTATACATTCGAACATTTGTTAACAATACATGGACAACTTGTATAACCTAAAAATAGCGAATTTTTTTTAACAAAAACTTAGGAAATACGTAGATATTTAGATAGTTGTGCATACCAAGAAAACCGTTCGCCATAAAGAAACATTCTGAAAAAAATTATCATAAATTTTGATTATTTATTGTAAACACTTACAGAAGGTATTGAAGCGCAATCAAATATTTCTAATTGAACTACTGCTGCGTGCAGATGTAATTTTGAAAAGGTCATTATAATAACTAAACAGAGTGGTAGTTATAACGAGTGTAGGTTATCGATTGATTATGAGACCACTCCTGTAACAAAACGATTCGAAGCCATAGCTGGGAAATGTATTGCGTAACGTAATTGGTGAGAAAACCCAGGAGGACCCGATAAAATATTTTCGTTTAAGATCTTAAGTTATAGAAAGGGTTCTACGCAAACTTTAAGAAATAAATTATTGGAATCATCATTCGAGAAAACGGAAATATTAAAATTTTTGAATTCATTTGAGTGTAGATGTGAATTCATGTTTGTAATTAGTGGTTTGGAATAGCTTTTCCTCAACGATATCCCCTCTATACAAAGGTATAATTATTGTCGTCTCAAGACAATTTTGAAAACTAAATTTTTATTAAAGTGTTTTATGAATTCCTGTAGAATCGAGAACACATTTAATCGGTATCAAATGGGAATTTATTTTATTCTAATCATTTTTTTTTTAATATAGAGCGAACCTGATCTGTTATTTTTGTTTCTAAATGTGAATTATAACCTAAAAATCGTATTGTAAGGTGCTGAAAGGTGCAGAGTTGTATATATGTGCGTTTTTCAGAGTAAATTCATATTTGAAATTAACATTCTTATTTATCAAACATTAATTAAACAGCAGTTTGATTTAATACATAAAAATAATTCTTTGTAGTTCAACGTATCATATCGTCAAGTTTTCTTTCAGTTTTCATATTTCTTTCAATCTCTTCTACAACAACATGGATTATTATGAGTCTTCCTATTGTTTAATTTTAGTTTTTCCAGTTTAGTTTGTGTTAACTTTGTTTTCGTCGACTCCATCTTATTCTATGCGTTTCTTGTTCTTAATACATTGAATCTAAATCCGTTATAGAATTCTCTGTCATCTATTTTTTCTCATTCTCTTTTACAAGTATTTACGGATAATTTGATAGTAAATTGAAATATTTCAACATTGAAATGCAACCGTAAACACCTACAACTATCTAATTCATCATTTCCACTTAATCCTCCTACTATGATCCTAATTATGTTTCAGTATCTCTTCATAGCTTGTTATTGCCGATATATCTCTTGGGATATAATTGCTATCATATTTTGTAGCAACTCCTATTTAGGAATCCAAATTAGATACACTAATTTCGAGATCAGACGAGTTGGTTGTAACAAAGTTTGATTTAATAGTTGGGTATTAGAATAATAAGAAAAAAAACTTGAAATACTATAAGAAAGAAGAAGAAGCCCCAGCTATAAAATCTTCTGTTTGATTGGTATACAACATGAAAAAAAACGAAGAAGACCAAAATGTATTTAAAATAAAAAACAGAAATGAAAACAGACAAGTACAAGGAAAAAAGTGGTATAAAAATGAAAGTAGAGAAAGCATTAGAAAACTATGTAAATCTAGACAGGATGGAGAGAACGCTTAAAAAAGGTAATTGAAAAATTATTAGCAAAAACAATATTTTAATTATTGTAGATTTGTAGATCACAATAAATGATTCAAATAGAAAATTTGACATTCTTCTAGATTGTTTCGAAGCGCTATTTGTATCTTTAGATCGATTTTACATTGTATCAGATCATTTGAGATTATTCTAGATTTTTTTAAAGCACTAGATCTATGTTTAGCATTATAGGTTGAATTAGATTATTTTAGATCATATTGAAAAACTTGAGATTATTCTAGATTGTTTCAAAGCTCCATACGAGTCTATAAATAGATTCAGATCCCTCCAAATCTCTCTGATTGCTTGAAATTTGTTTAAACAACTTTATAGGATGTGGCAAAATATAGTTAAGCATTTGAGATTTTTCTATCAATATCAATCACTATTTATCTCATGATACAATACAATAGATGATTTTAAAATAAAATTATTCTTCTAAATTGCTTAATGGTATTCAAAGTAACCCTAGATCATTTTAAATAACTTCCAGATTATCAATCGTGGCTTTAAATAGATTCAGATCACGTCAAATCTCTCTGATCGCTTAAAATTTGTTTAAACAACTTTATACAATGTTAAGCATTTGAGATCTTACTAGAACCTTTCAATCACTCTATATCTCATGTTATAATACAATAGATGATTTCGATCATTTTAGAGTAAAATTATTCTTCTAAAACCAATAAGGTAAGGCCTCTAAAAGTTGTGCTGGAAACAAAAGAACAAGCGATTTCAATCCTTAAGAATAAGAACAAGGTCAAAAACAATAGACTACGTATATACTCCGACCAGACCCCAGCCCAAAGGCAGTATCTTAGGGACTTGCGTGAAAATCTGAACAAGCGAATCCAGGAGGGTGAAACGAACCTTATTATTAAATATGTGAGAGGCATGCCCAAAATAGTCCCAAAAAACTTGTAGAAAACACAAACAAACTTATGGATATATCAATATTATACACCAATACTAATGCACTTATGACTAAATTTGATCAGTTAGTAGTAGAAATAGAGAGAAAAAAACCAGCAGTAGTTGTTCTCACAGAAACATGGCTAAATCAATCAATACCAGACACGTTAGTAAATGTTAATAACTACTCTTTGTTCAGAAAGGATCGCTTTGATGGTTATGGAGGGGTCGCCATATATGTTTCAAAATGCTACCAAGGACTACAAGTTATTTCGAGTGATGACAGCACTGAAAATTTAAGCCCATACGAAGCACTGTGGATTAAAATTCAAATAGCTGAGGTAAGGCTTATGATGGTAGGAGTTTATAGACCACCAAACTCTTTGCTAGAAAATGATAGGCAATTTTATAAAAGTATTAAGGCAGCATCATTTACTGAGAACATCCTTGTCATGGGGGATTTCAATTTACCAAACCTAAGCTGGCCAATACTAGGTGAGCCCAGAAATGAAACGTACAGTCTCTTTGTTTCTATGTATACTGAAAGTAATTTGTTCCAGCATGTTGACAGGCCCACTAGATACAGAGGAATGCAAGAACCCTCTTTACTGGATTTAGTTCTCAGTAACGATGAAAATTTAGTAACCAAAATTGAATATTGTCCACCAATAGGTAAAAGTGAAAACTGTTATCCTGGATTGAGTCATTTTTGACTGACAGAAAATTCTACGTTAGAGTTGGGAAAAAAGTATCAGAATTTGGGAATGTTGTTAGCGGAGTACCACAGGGTTCAGTGCTCGGCCCAGTACTTTTTATCTTGTACACCACAGACCTGCTGTCATTAATTCAGTCAACAAAAAGCTCATATGCCGATGATACCAAGATATCTAACAATCCTCTTACAAGTGGTGAAACCATACAGAATGATTTAACGAACATTTTCAACTGGACCAAAAAGTGGCTATTAAACCTAAATATACAAAAATGTACTGTGCTTCACATTGGAAGAACCAATCCAAATATAGAATATCTAATAAATGGTAGCCCACTGAAGGTGGTGTCTGTTCAAGAAGATTTAGGTGTCACTATTACCGACAACTTAAAGTGGGAGTCACAAATCATCAAAATTGTCAAAAGGGCCAATTCATTAATTTATCTAATAAAAAAAGCATTTGTACACATCACAACAGAGCTCTTCGTCAAAATGTACAAATCTTACATACGCCCTATTTTGGAGTTTGGATTCCAGATCTGGTCACCTTACTTTCAAAAAGATATTGATCTTTTAGAGAAGACGCAAAGAAGGGCCACAAAAATCCTACCCACTGGTTTTTATGGATTGTCCTATGAGGAAAGGTTGATCAGACTAAATCTACCTAGACTAGAAGACAGACGTTTAAGAGGAGATCTTATAGAAACTTTTAAAATTGTGAAACAAATATACAAGTGTAGTGCTTTAAAAGATATTTATGCCTTTAATCAAAACACCAACCTGCGTGGCCATAGCTCAAAGTTATCAAAAGACAGATGTCATTCCAATCCTAGAAAACATTTCATCAGCAACCGAATAGTGGAACAGTGGAATATGCTACCTGAAGAAGTCATCAACTCAGAAACAATAAATCAATTCAAAAATAGACTTGACTCATATTTGCGCACTCGTTTGTGATATAAACTACTGGCTATAATAACAATACGTATAATATGTAAAACTTTAACAATAATAAACTAATTGTACTCGTTAATCTTAAGGGGGCGCTAACAGCCTTAGGCTGCCTGCCCTGTATTAGATAATAATAATAATAATAATAAATTGCTTATTGATATTCAACGTAACTTTAGATCATTTTAAATAACTTCCAGATTATCAATCGTGGCTTTAAATACAGGGTGCGGCAGCATAACTTCCTTTTTTAAAAAGTTCGCCATTTAGTCGGTAGATGTCGTAACGGAGTGCTAGTGGTCTCGTTCGAGAGGGGGGACTATAAAGTTTTGTCCCGGCACAGTTCAGTCGCCATCATGCGTTGGAACAGTGAGGAGCGTGCGTTTGCCGTTGAGGTTTACTTTTCGAGCGGATGTTCTGTGATCGCAACCCAGCGCGCCTTTCGGAATCGCTTTAATTTAGCCCCCTTGGCCCCTGTCCCAGACCGGAAATCAATTGTTACGTGGGTCACTACGTTCAGACAAACTGCAAGTGTGACAAGACGAAGAACTGGAGTCCCTCGGCCCATTAGATCACCGGAGAACATTGAGTTAGTTAGAACTTCAGTGTTGCGATCACCACGGCGTTCTGCGCGCAAACATGCGTCTGCCCTTGGACTTTCCGATCGTTCTGTGAGGAGAATACTTCATGATGATCTTCATTTTCATCCATACAAGATGGCAATTGTGCAGGAACTTTCTGAACGTGACTTCAATTCTCGGAGGAACGCGTGTGAGGTTTTTCTGGAAGTCGTTCCTGAGGACGCTATTGTTTTTTTTAGTGATGAAGCCCATTTTCATTTGTGTGGATCCGTAAACAAACAAAACATGCGCTACTGGGCTGATACCAATCCTCGACAATTGCATCAACGGCCTTTGCATTCACCTAAAGTCACAGTGTGGTGTGCAATTTACTCACGTGGAATTATTGGTCCCTGGTTCTTTGAGGAAAATGAAGTCACAGTGACAGTGAATTCGCACCGGTATGTAAACATGTTACAGGAATTTTTTTTCCCACGGCTAGATGAGTTGGACTTAGGGGACACTTGGTTCCAACAAGACGGAGCAACGGCACACACTTCAAGAACATCGATGGCTGTTTTGAGGGATTTGGAGTGGCCAGCCCGCTCTCCCGATTTGACCCCTTGTGATTATTTCCTATGGGGTTTTTTGAAATCCCGTGTGTATGTGAACCGTCCAAGGACCCTACAAGATTTGAAGACGAACATCCAGGAAGAAATTGCCAACATAACGCCTGCTATGCTGGCAAGAGTCATGACAAACGCCAGAAATCGGTTTACTCAGTGTATGGAGAATGGGGGACGTCACCTAACTGATTTGATCTTTAAAACTCAGTAAAACAAAACTTTATGTATGTGCCTGTATTATAAAAAACGAATAAAAATTTTCTGATTCATACAATAAGTTTTATTAACTTTTGAAAAAAGGAAGTTATGCTGCCGCACCCTGTAGATTCAAATCTCTCTGATCACTTAAAATTGTTTAAACAACTTCATACGATGTAGTAAAATATAGTTTAGATATTTGTTAAGCATTTGAGATCTTTCTAGAACCTTTAAATCACTCTATATCTCATGATATAATACAATAGATGATTCTAGATCATTTTAAAATAAAATTATTCTTCTAAATTGCTTATTAGATAATTCTAGATAATTTAGAAAATTTGGGCTTCTTCTAGTTTGTTTGCCCAATGCAAAAACCAACACCCGTACCTGTATAGTTAAAAAATCTTTTTTAATTTTAATAGAAATGTTTTCTTAGTGTAACTAATAGTTTATGATTGCGACGTAGTTTAGAGACAGAAATTGTGTTTTCTGACTATCACTCCCGACTGCATTGTACTGAAATTACCAAGTTTGTGTGAGTGCCCTATTAGTTAGTGCCGTTATTGCAATATCAAAGCCACATTACAAATCATATCAAAGTGAGCACACGCAAATAGGTACGTTTGTCTTGAAATTTGGTTCAATTTGATCAAAGTGGTGAAGAAGGGATTGAATTTGGAATGAAATCTTTCATAATCTGATAACAGACGTTAAACTGATTTTTTCAAAATCGTTTTTCACAGTAATAATAATGTTGCGAATGAAATTGATCTCTTTTCCATACTTTTTGCTTTGATTTTCTTTGTAAATATCGACGAAATTTAAAAAAAAAACCGTGAAAATTGAAATCAAAAGCGGGAGCTTCAACGTAATCCCTCTTTTTTAAATGAATAATGGATTTTTTTTATCAATATTTCCCATTGATGCTTCGTTGCTTTATAGGTTTCCTTTCCATAATTCTAACACGAAATTATTTCGTGGAAAAAAAATGTTTTACTGATTCCCTCATATATAAAACTGAATCTAATAAAACATCGTATTCAAGATAGAAAATCCCATCCGGAATCTTGTCACTTTAGAAAGGATTCTCGCAGACATTGCCTTTTAAGGTTTTGATAAACGTAAGCCTATTTAACAAGATCAAACTCTCATATCGATGAAAAATTGATAAATTCCAATCATATCATCCCTCGTCTTGGATATATTAGTGTAAACGAGATCTTTTATTCGGCTCAACAAATGAAAATCTGGAGATTTGGGTGGCCAATACTTACAAGTCATATATACCTATCAGGGTATGTTTGGTCTAAAGAATCTTTGTAATAATGTGTATGGGAACCTTCTTGTTGGTTAAAAGTACATGAATTATGTCTAGAAAAATAAAAAAAAATCAATAATATACAGGGTAGTGGCCGTTCGAAGCACGCGGTAACTTAATCGGATGGGGTTTAAGAAGAAATACAAACTTAGTTGTTATTCGTTGGAAACAACATGGCGGATTGTTTTCGCGGTTTATTTATTTCATTCATTCAATGAAAAACACCTTAGAACTGGGACACATTTATTTACAAAATAATATTTCAAATTAAACAAGGAAAATTACTTTAAAAATAAAATTTCGTAGAAACTTATTTTGTACATAGAAATATTTTGAGCATTTGAAAGATCGTTTACTTTAGATTGAAGTGCTTTAGGGTTTATAATTTGTAAAATTTTCTAATGGAAAACCATTAACAACGAAATTGTAGTTTACAGTAAAATAATTAGTGATTTTTTAATAAGTATAGGATTTGATTGTGAAAAAACCACCAAAAATTTGAAAAAATTGGTGAAACCTTTATTGGAATCGATAGAACGATCAGTTTGAAGATGATTTCATACAAATGTTGGCCGCGGCTCCGCTTTAGGTCCAATTTTGGCACAATATCTCCAAGATATCGGCCGGTATTTCACGAATAAATGCTTCAATATTGCATCAATCGTTGCTGTTTTATCTCTGTAGACATTAGACCTATAAGAAACAGTCCAAATGCGTTAAATCACACGATCTAGGCGGCCCCAAACGTGAGATGAAATATTCATCAAAAGCGGCTCTCAATTTGGCTATTGTTTCGAGTGCCGTGTGGCATGTGGCGCAGTCTTGTTGAAACCACATATCAAGCATGTCCAATTCTTCCATTTTGGACAAAAAAAAACGTCAAACATCACACGGTAGCGCTCGAAATTCACAGTAGCGTTCCAGCCATCATCGCTTTTGAAGATGATGCCCATAATCGACACCAAACAGTGGTTTGTTAGTGGTTTAATGTCCAATAATGTAAACTGGGTTCGAAATTTAGTAACAAGCTTCCGAATAGTTCCGTCAGTAGTCCGACCAACCTGCCCTAAAATTGGAAGAAGTGCCCGATGAACTCTCTTATATAGACTAAACTGAACAAGTTTGACAATGACACAAGACACGTGATCTGTCAAAAACAGTGTTGTCAAAAAGATATCAGCAAAAAAATCACTCGTTAGCTTAATTTCTCTTATTTGCATTGGAATTTAGTAAAATGGTTTTTGTTAACGCTTTTCGAACTTTAACAAACGGACATTTTTATGCAAAAATGACATCGGAACGTCCTACACTAGTTGGATTTAATGTTGCTAAGTTTTAAGATTCTTCAGGCTTCCCTTTATTACATTTGGCACGACATCTCTTATGGTGTTTTGAACTCGACCATAAGTGCTTTTATATGTTATTAGAACCCTTGTCCACGGCATTTTATCAAAGAAATATTTTTTTCATTTATGGATATTATAATCTGAGTGGATATTGTTGCGGCAGTTTGGTTCATAACCTCAAAAAATCCTAAAAAAGATTCTTTAATCACGAGCGCATTTGGAGTTTCCTTTTCATTTTTATCGATAATATGGTTTATATAATTTTGGAAATATTTTGAGTTCTATCAAATATCAATTGAGTAAAAAGTTAAATTTATTATTCCATTTACCAAAGCGTGTTTCCATTTTTTGAACCAGAAATCATTTTGACAATAATTTTTATTATTCTCTACTATATTTACACATTTGAACATTTAAACCAATATTAATTCAAAACTTTATAACTTTTTGTATGGACGGCATAAACAACGCCATCTATTAAGGCTTCGAGAACGAAATACCGGATAATTTCTAAAACTGATTGACTGACTGACTCTTCATTGAAATTTTGATAATATTTTTTGTTAAACTTGTATATTTACGTAGGTAACTTAAATTAATTGAAGATAAAACTGATAAATTTGACTAAATGTTATAATAATTATTAGAATCATCCTGTCATCACAAGACACAATTTTTTTTGAATGCGCATTTAAATGTTATCGTTAATTTATCAACGAATTTTTTTTGTCTATACCACAGCGTATAAACAACATCAAAATGCATCCCAACGTCCGTTGGTATGAAATTTAAAAACAAACGCGAATTCGCTCTAAACAAATTAAGTCGAAGTCGCTTTAGTTTCATTTTCCGCAAGCTGCGTATAACATTTACGGCAAAATCTACGATACGTCGTCACGGCAACGTCGCTTAGAGCATCTCCTATCGCATTTTGAAGCAAGTTTTCAGTGGAATGAACCATCGGAGGTCGATTGGAAGCGTAGTTTGGTGTTTCTGGTCTATACGAGTTCCATCATATTTGGAAACAAAACACGCGGTCTTAACGCGGGAATATTTTTTTAGAAATACTCCGCGGGCTTTCGATTCCTATTTAATTGTGATATGAGAGTGATTTGAACTAATCGAAATGTATTACTTTATGACCGGCGTGGTGCAAAACTGTGAAAATATTTTGAGGTAAGTCGAGTGTAAAATAATTATTTTGTGCTATACAGCGTGTCCGAGTAGATTCAATTCGTTCATTATTTGCGAAAGGAATATTTTGGAAAATGTCAAAATTTTTCGCGATCATTCTTTATTTTATTAACAAATAGATTTTTAATCATTTTTGAAAAAACAAAACTTTATTATCAATTGATATTCACTTCTTATATAGTATTAGAATCGTTTTTAGAGGCTTTAGCGAATTTTAAACTACAGATTTTGACTTTAATTTTATGTAGGAATACTTAATTCCATATTTTTCTTGACGTAATTTCAGAAAAAAAATAGTTATTTAAGAAAATAACTGAATATTTGGGACGAGTCGACAAGTATAGTACTTTCCAGACGGATTTTTCATCGAAATTACCATGAATTGTTCACAATTTTCCCCTTATTATGATTGTAATCTAAAGAATTATTCATATATTACATACATTTTTATGTCTTTGTAATTTTTTTTCGTACGTTTCGTGATATAAAATCATGCCCTTTTTCCACAAAATTCCTCGAACTTCAAAGTAAACTCTATTTATTATCAGAAGGAAAGATTTATGAGGATATGCCGCAACTGTGGTTCTTCGTTATCGTGATCCCATGTCCCATATATCCCAAATTATTTACTTTCTAGAGTTTTTAAATTATGTTTCTTGGCATACATCCCACTACAAAAAAAATGAAATACGGGAAGCTTTAAAATTATTAGATTTCCAGTCAACATAAAACCTGGTACCAATTTTTTATTTAAATAGATTATTTAACGAAAATTACGTCGTCTTTTAAAGTTTTCTCTTATAACTAACTAAGAAAAATACATTAAAGATCAATACAATCATTTCAACGCTTCTCTAATTTAACCATGCCGTGTTTGTAGAATTATTTGTCTTTAGCATCAAAATAGGCTTCAGTTTCAGCAATTGTAGTCACCGCGGACCAGATCTGAACTATACGGTGGATGAGGAAGCAAATCGAAGTCTAATTCGTTCAATTTAATCATCGTTGTATGGTCTTGGTGAAATCTTCGACATCGTATCCCAAAATACTGAAGCCATCACCTTTCCAGCTGATTTCTCTGCCTTTGGACGTGACTCAACGACTGCAGTGGATCCATAATTCATTCATTAACTCATATCAATGCAAAAAATCTGATTTATTGCGTGTAAATATGACCAAATACTGATCTGAATCATTAACATATTTTTGTTTTCGATCGATGTTACTTAACGCGGCACCCACTTTGAAAAAAGCATTCCAATGGTTAAATGTTCATGTATATTTGTAAATTTGAGGATTTTTGTTATGTTTTCTGAAGTAACTACTTCAATTGGTGTACCAGAATGTTCATCAACATCGGTGTGTCTACGACCACGTTTAAATTCAGCAAACCACTAAAAATGGTTGTTTTCGTACTTTGAAGCCATTGCTAAGCTTGTACAGTATTTTTTTCATCAAAAAGTAATGATAAATTAACATACGGAAATGTTTTGAAAATAACAAGAAATTTGACACATAGTTTTTTGAAAGTTGGTATTTCATAAACGTCAAATGGCAGAGCCATCTATATGTCAGTCGCACGACTTATTAAGTCATGATATATGGTTGTAAACCAACTCTTTGATCTTCTTCAATAACATCTCAATATTTTTTCTTCTTCTTCTTAGTCTATGAAACTGATTTATTTCATTTTCGATTTGTCTGTTTTTGTTCTTACTTAAGCTCCGTTCATTTTCAATTCAGTTCATTTTTCTAATAGATTTTGAGCCAAGGAAAACTTTCAACGCTCTCTAACATCCACTAAAATTAATATCAATTGCTTTCTACATCGGAATTTCATTTGCCATATTACTGCAAACCATATTCAGAGCATGAGGTGAATGAACGTGAATAAAATCTGCTATTTCGAAATTAAAAACTAACATGAAACGGGAATGAATAATTTATCTAGTTAAATAAATTTAAAATCAGGGGAATTTAATATCGGTTCATGTTATAATTATATTTTACAAGGGATGATCTTATATAATTTTGAAAATATTTTCCTAATCGAAATGGAATTCCATTACAATCAGTATTCTTATGTTTGTGTGTTTTGTATGTTTTCAGTCGCGTTTTAAACAAAAAATTTCCTTTTTCTGGTTTATTTTGGTCGAAAAATGATTCTGTGTATTATCTAATAGACAGAAATGTTTTTTCTATGAGTGTTCCGAGTTTAATTTATTCAGAAATTTGAAAAAAATTGCCTGCTTTCAATTGAATTTGTTCATAAAATGAAAATGATCAAGTTGCTTCTACGAGTTAAATTTCATGAAAAAATTTTTTTATTAAAAGCGTTTGGTCATCAATTGACTTCGAAAATTGGGTTTTTTCAGTTTATTTAGGTCACACAAGGTTTCCTATGTTCAATTTGGTTTCAAATAGTAGTTTTCTGAAGTGATTTTGCCCAACAATGTTTTGTCTGAGACTTGTTTGCTCAAAATTAAAATTTTCCGAGTCTAATTTATCAAAAAGTGACTTTTTTCTTTTTGATTGGGGCATAAATAGTTTGTATGTTTAATTTGACTATTAAAAGTTTTTGTTAGGATGGAAAAAAATCACTCCAAAAAGCTTTAACTGAGACTAATCCATTTTTTTGACTTTTACGTTTCCAAAAATTCGATTTCTTTTTATGATTTTGGTGAGAAAATGCGATATCTGGCTATTCAAAGTTTCTGTTTTTGTGAAAAAATGGCTTTTACGAATTAATTTTGTTTCTAATAATAATTTGATCAGAAATTGTTCATATCATCATTTTATGCAATTGTTTGGTTGAAAAATTGCTTTTTTGGGTTAAATTTGGACAAAAAGTGACTTTATGATCGAACTTACTTGAATTTTTTCAGTTTAATTTGCTTATAAAATGTTCCTTTTTTCAATTTGGAAATTAGGATTAAAATTGGTTGAAAATAAATTGATTTTATGATCTGAAATTGGCTACTTCTAGTTTAATTTGGCTATAAAACGACAATTTGTCCAAAAAATGTCTATTTCCACTTTACTTCGGTCAAAAATAGGTTTTTCAATATTAATTCAATCAAATAATGGCTATTCTAAATTTGATTTGTACAAAAAATTACTTTTCTTAGTGTAGTTTGTTTCAAAAACGGTTTTTTTAAATCTAATTTGATTTAAAGGTTACTTTTACGTATTAAGTTTGGTACAAAAAGAGCTTTTAAGTTTCCCGTCGTTATCAAATAGCATTTCCGTTGTAAAAGGGCTTCTAGAAGTCTATTTTAATTACAGAATAGTTTTGCTTAGTGTCGTTTTCAAGTTTCTGTCAAATGTCAAATGTATATATTCGTTCTTGAACTTTCACTACTTTTTGTAATGATTAAAATCAACTATGAAGAAAATTAATGATCTTGATAACAAATTATTAACTGAAATTCTCATGGAAAGATATAAAATTTCTTCAAACGCTGAAAAAATATTGAAAATAAATGTGATAATTAGGCAACATTATAAACATTAACGTTAACAAGGTTGCCTAACTAAATGTCAAAATACTGGTTAGTTAATATAATTTCCATGACGAAAACAAATTGTCAGTTACAACAATAGATAATTGAAAATTTTCAAAAGATTCCTTGCACGTGTTATTCGAGAAAAACGGGAAGGTAAAATTTGAAATTTGTCAACGTTCCATACACGTGAGCTGACAGAAACAGTTGAATCAATCACGTTGAATATTGTTTTAATTGAAATGACGTAACATTTTTTTCTATTCCGATGGATTATAATAACATTTTTATGTAAAAATGTAGAAAAGCAACATGTAAATACGAATGTTTTTCCCACATATCTGGACTAGAATATTCCATATAAAAAATATTTTGAATGTTATTTACTGAACCTAAATTTAATAATAGAAGTAGGCCAGGAACTAATAACCTTACACTAAAACCAATTAAAATGATTTTTAGTTTTTAAACACTACTTTAATTAAAAAAATTGCCCAGGACTATGGAAACTGAGGAAATTCCCGGAAACCTCCTGGAAAAATGGTATTTTGTCAATAACGTAGAAGGGGTTGAAAATTTCAATACATTGTATATGAACAAACTTGTAGAACGTGGAAATTTACACAAAAAAGGTCTCTATATATTTTTCCGAAAAATGCTTTCTTCGTGAGATAATGATGACAATGGGTAATGTCAGATCTTCGCGTCAACAACTCCGAATACTGTGATGCTCGACTAAAGTCCCTATAACTCCCTTATTTTTGGGTGAAAAGTCCCAAAGTAAACGGAAATTTGAAGGAAAATCCTTCAGCAATTGAGATATATATATATATATATATATATATATATATATATATATATATATATATTTATATAGGCGGCAAGTGCCGTAAAAAGATTTTTCTAATTGTTATTCAATGCTGAAATATTTTCTTTTAATAAATAAACAATGTAGTTTTACAATTTTTATTACTGGATGATTTCGACAAACCATCACATTTTTCCAAACACGTTGTTTTTTGACGTGAAAATATCAAAGTGCAGTTTCCTGAAAACGGTCATTCTAATACCAAGACCCTGTTCGTTCAGGAAATTCTCCAAAACACGTGGAAATTCTTCTGTTAAGGCTCGTAAGCCTATCTTAGTGACCAGAGCTGAATCAATGTAAGAATCCGCATTTCAAAACCAACTATTTTTCGCAGTGACCCTCATTTTTTTCTTGGTAATCTCAACCCAGTTTTATTTTGAAATGTCAAGCTATCGATCAAAAACAACAACGTGTTAATGATTCGGAGCATGTTTGGCCATGTTTTCACGTAATAAATCAGATTATATACATCGATATGTCACAGTAGATGAAACATGAATCCATCTATCACTCCAGAATCAAAACGATCATCAACTGAGTGGACTGCGGCCGGTGAACCACGTCCGGAGGCAAAACAGTCAGCTGGGAAGGTTATAGCTCAGTATTTTGTGATACGAATGAAATATCGTTCATCTCCAAAAGGGTGAGGAAATTGTACATAAAGTTGTCGGATCGTTTGATTGTAAAAATCAACGAAAAACGGTCTCATATGTCGAATATTTCACCAAGACAATACATCGATGGCAACGATGATTAAATTGAAAGAATTACACTTCGAATTGCTTTCTCAACCACCGTATTGTCCAGATGTGACTACTGGCTATTCTCTGATTTCAAAAAAATGCTCGTCGGTAAGAAATTCATTTCTAATGAAGAAGCAATTGCAGAAACTTCACGTAGACATTAATTATTGAATTGAAATTGAAATTCGAATAAAAATTGTGTGTACTAAATTATAATCGATAAAATTTCAAGCGTATTGAATTAGCCAACAGTTTTTTATTCCTAAAATCGGTTAAAAATATGAAATAAAGAAAATTGGTGTAGAAAAAAAAGTTATTGATAATCCTTTTATCTAAAACTCACAGCGTTAAAATAAATTGAATCCCGTTTAAGTCGATTTAACCGATTTACGAAATCAACAATCGGAAAGTGCCGCTAGTTATTTGGTTGCTAATTCAAAAATAGACTTTCTACAAATAGAGGAATTAATTAAATCGCCGTATTGTCGTTTGGATCGACATTTTTTGTATGTCAAAATCATTGGATGGAACAAAAAATTCTGTTTTCCAAGACAGTAACGTATCATTTTGAGATTTTACTTTCAATTTCGGAGGGTTGTCGGTCGATTTTTTGCTCACAGTGTATATGAACAATCTGTAAATGCATCAGAAAATACATCATACTACCTCCCTCTTGGCAGTTTCCTATGCAGTCCCGAAGAGTTCATCGACCTATTGCCCTAAATATCCCCGTTTACGCATGTACCGTATCGTAACAATTTTACCTGAAAATCTACCTGGTTTCCTCCAACAATTATTTAACAACGACCTAGGTTTCCGGAAATTTATATAAAAGAAAATAATTCCTTATAATATAAACATTAAATTACATACTTTGTATCTTCAAGCTTCAAATAATGTTTAAATCATGATTTTATCTTTCTAATCAAATTAACTAAAGACCAAAGAATCATTATATTGACCTCATTCGAAAATCATGTAATAATGAATTTAATTATTAACAAAATTATCACAAAAGACAATCATTTTCAGTAATTATTTTATTTGACCAATTGAGATTGAATCTACTGGAAACAAATCAATTTTTTTTTGATAACTTGTGCGCTAGTCGCCCCTACTTAGTATAAATGTGTCGAAAATCTGTCCAAAGAACATAAAAAGTTTGCTGCTACGAAAGATCTAAAACAAGGATTCTGCTGTTTTGCCAATACTATTCGAAATCTACTTCTAGTAGATACTGAAGATGTGGAAACGAAAATGCAATGGAATGGGGATACCTTTCAATGATAATACTAAGCTATACATTCTTTGCCTGACAGACCACAAGACTCCAGAACCCATACAAAAATACAAGAAATGGAAATATCGAACAAATTGACACAAAATATCGACCTGGAGGACGATACAAATAAAAAACTCCGAGGAATACGATGTATGGATATAAGTAACGAAACTAGCTTTGATAGAAAAAAGTACGCATGCGTTATTGTCTAACGCGACTGTCAACTCTTTAGTCTGTAGTCTACTGTTTCGAATGTGATATCTGCTTTCTTTGTAAACAAACCAGTGTAGCCGTTGCCTTGGCTTGTATAAAAGCTGTTGTTTTATTTTTCCAATGTAAAAACTAGGTAACGGATTGTTGTGAAATTTCACATTAAACTTTAAGCGCTTTCAAGATGACCGAGAAGATGTTTAAGATGATTCACGTTCGGGTCACCCTTTCACGCACTGCTCGTCAAGAGGTTTTTAGTCAATCACAACATTCCAGTGGTAGAAAATCCGCTTTTTTAGTCGGATCTTGCACCGTACTACTTCTACCTCTTTCTTAAGGTCAAATCTGCATTTTAAAGAACAAAATTTGAGTCTATTGAAGACAGTAACTGACAGAAAGAGGCTGTATTGTTTCGAGCACTAGACAAAGTAATTAAGGAAGAGACTCATGAAAGATGTAGCCGCGATTAATGGGACCAAACTGGAACAATCATGTACAAAGAATGTCAGATTGTAGAATATCCAAACAGGTCCTAAAGTGGATACCACCAAAAGGAGAAGAGGAAGACCATGAAGAAGCTGGAGAGAGGACATAAAAAAGGAAATTCAGGAGAAGTTATGAAAGAAATCGTATCTCAAACCTTTAAGCAAGTAATTCATACATAGAAAAACAAACATAAGCAGATTCTTGGTGTAATTATAGATGTTATATCAACTAAATTTCGTTCTACATAGAAAACACATTGAATTTATAGGCAAAAATAGGGGAAGAAAAATAATTACATTCCCTAGATTTGTTTTTTGTTCCTTCTTGGCGAGATTTAGTTAACAGATGTTCGCTATTATCCTCGAGGTTTAAGGGAAACGATTCAATCGGATTCGTTAGCTTTTTATACTAATTTCTAACCAAATTCTTGATTCTTAACATTGCAATATTACTCAGATTTTAGTATTGGAATAAAACGAAAAAATTGAAAAGATGTCATATAAAAATGTTTGTAACTGAAAAAACATGAAAGGCGATAAGAAAGTCAACAAGAGATGTCAAGGGATTAAGATTAATCATCGTCGTATGTTATATTCTAGATGAGCAATGTCAAGGGGCGACATTAATTATAAGAGAAGTCAAACTAAACATTTTTTGCAAATGTGCTCGAAGTAAAATATGTTTATAAGAAATTTCTATTCAGCGTTTTTAGTTTGAATTTGTAGACTATCGAATTTCATGCCAAGAGACATTTTTAAAACTTATCAAATTAAGTGAGAACAATTTATGACACTTAAAGAATCAGTTTATTAGCACAAATTCTGTATCTCTATCCACATTCTCACGAAGTGCGAGATCCTACGAAACTTCAGAGCTTTACAGCAAGAAACGTATGGAATAGAAGATGAAGATGTCTTGCAGCTAGAACCATTCCATATACTCAGATTTATGAAGATTCGCATTGTATATAACACTCCCAGGGAAGAAGCCAGAATACCTTGGTATCTGAAGTTATAGTTCCAGTTTCCTTAGCAATAATTAGTTCTTTGATACGACTTTATCCAAAAAATGGCAATAACAAACAGTAATAGCTGGTCATTGATAGATGATACAAGAGTTTGACCTCTTTGAAGTTGTCTCTATTGCCTTCTTTATTGTCTCCTTCGATGTTTCTCGATCTTCATTATTGTGTAATGATACGTGAAAGAGTCTGTGATTTGTTAGCTTTGATCAAACCATCTCGTTATCTAACATGTGTCAAAAATATTGCAACACTTTCTTCATGCATAATGATGATAGTCTGATGGTTCTGGATTTCTGAACAGTCTCCTGTAGCACCACATTTGGCCATTCTTCTATTAAAACCGTCATTCGTTGTACCGAACATGGTGGCTTCATACAGTATTTAAACAGATTTTGTCATCATTTATAACTAAAATAACGTATTTTCAAAATGTCTGAATCAAATTAAAATCCTTAAAAGGTATCGATTGAAACCCTTTTTAAGAGTTTTTTATCAAATTTCTCGAACACTACAAACTGTTGAACCTCTTTTCCCCATACAATCAAACAAAGCAGAAGATCGATAAACAGAAGTGAAATTGTTGAACCAGAAGGTTAATTATAAGACACGATTAATCAAAAACGTGTAATGAGAGTCGATTAACAAACATTCTGTTAAGTAATCAGCAAACAGAAACTACATTCGAAGATTTGTGATTTGATAAAGAAAAGTTATTATAACGATATTCTTATACCACGAGTGTTAACAACATACTTTTTATCCCTGAAAACTTTCAGGTTCCCGTAGGAATATCAAATAAACGACGCACTTCTAAAGTCGACGTAGATGAAGAAGATACATTTACCTACACCAAATATAAAGTTTTATTGATTTTCCCACGGGTATCTAACATTTTTCCAGGATGAAAAGTATCTTGTATACCAAATACCATCTGAATTCGTTTAGCAGTTTTCACGTCAAAATTACAAACATTACAACTAGATGGCGTTAAAGTTATATTTATTTTATAATACTTATTTTATTATCCCCTGCTACAGGATGTTTATAATCTATAGAATATTCTAGAATACAAGGTACCGATATTTGTTTATTCATTAAAAAATTGACATGTGACAGAAGAAGGTCGTTTCAGACTTTTGTAATGTATGGTTACGTTGTATATCAACTCCCGGGCTTCTGTTTTTAATTTGTAGTAAACAATTTCATGCTTTGTTCAATTATATACCTTGTTTGTTTATATAAATTCCAAATATACAATAACCTACATTTGAATGTTTATCAATATTACGAACATAATGTTAGTTTCAATCAACCTAGTCCTCGCGTCAGTTCAACTCAGTTCATATTGATCTTTTTGACCTAAGGGGTTCGGTTTTAAAAGCAAGCACAATATGGTGATTACTATTACATTCGAGTAGTTCGAGTGATGTCTACCGTGGAAATTAATCTTGAACATCTGTAGGTTGAAACGTTCGGGAAAAAAAGTGCCAATAATTGACGTTCTAGACGTTCTAGTAGGTGCAGGTACAATTCGCGATAAGGAAAATTTCCTTTAGATGTTTCCATTTGGCCAAATTTGTTGGAAGTGAATCCTGAGTTTCGATTTCCAGTTCACACGTTGCTGTAATTGATCTGATGTTTCGTTTTACAGGGTTTGTGGTTAGAAACAGTTCTAAGAGACTAGCAAAGTCGCCATTTCGATCGGGGTTGATTCATTGATAAGTCAAAACTTACATATAATAATACACAAATGATTATGAACGTTTTAATTTGATTTGAATGGAAGGTAATTGTGTTTATATTGGAAAGAAAAACTTTACCTTATGTATTTTATCCAGGGACAGTTTATGTTGTTTTCTGGTACCTTAACTCAAATTTTCAATATAGAATTAACTCTGAAAATCTAATAAAGTTGTTTTCTGGAAGCTCGGTGCTCTATTTTAATAAAAAAAAACAAGAATATAAATGGGATCAACTGGCGCCAACAATATAAATGTACAAGTAGATTTCCATTTAGCGTGAAGTTGATTAAAAGAAAAACGAGATAAAGATTACGAACTTTTATGGCTTCTGTACAAGTGATGAAATTCATCAACTCCATTTCGTGAAGTAAATACAAATAAATTGCTTACGTTAGGTTAGGATCTAATATGAAATATATTGGATATAAGTTATTAGCCAGTTTTCAAGATCTACCTCTTTGCTTTAGTTTTTTTGAAAATTAACTTCATAATTCTTAAAATTTAGTTTCCTCCAAAATATCTCTCGACATAAAACTACGACTCCAAATTGCTTTTAATCATATAAATGAAAATGGACGGTCAAAGCTGCTTTCGGAATTCTTAAATAAAAATTTTTCATGTTGCAATGGATATAATTTTATACAGAGTAAAGAACGATAAATTATCAAAAGAAAGGGCATATTTACCACTCCAAGCTCCATTCATTTCTTCTCGTTAGAATTAATTATTTTTTATTCATTCCATGATTCTGTTGGAGTAAAGAATTTTCTCCGCGGTCGATTATTTCGCCTCTCCTTCTTTTGAGAATTGGTACAATGGATTAAATTAGTACAACTACGTATTAGGGTCATTCACTAGTTCACTAGCCCTTTACGTGGAAAGTAATGTCCTTAAAGGGATATCAAATTGATCAATCCTTTTGTCGTTCATAGTTTCCTATAATCGACAAACATAATCACTTTACCTGCAGATGGAACAGTCTTTGTCTTCTTTAAAGCTAGTTCTTCCCTTTCCATGGATCCACGTTTCATTTTGGCTTTATTCTTTTGAAACATTGCCAAACACTCGATGGAAACATCTTTAAAACGCTGTTTTTATTCCATTGTGAACAAGCGCGGCATCCATTTTGCATACAGCTTTCTTTTGAATTCCCTGCTAGGTCTACTAGCTAGCACACTTTCAATCGACGATTATCCAGTACTGCTTTGTGGATTTCTGGACTCATTTGGTCGACCACGACGTCGCTGGTCTTCGCAGGTCGTACGGCCTCGTTTAAACCTTACTACCCAATATTTTACGAAGGAGGAATCTCACCCAGAGTAGTTCAGCTCTTATATTAATTGAGCTATGACCTTTCAAATAATGGCTGTCTGGCTGGCAAACAATTACTAAACAACGTGGCATCTCTAAACTTAACCAGTTACTTCTCTCGTAGAACAAAAGAGAAGTCTAGATGAGGAACTTCAAAACATAAAGAAAGGAGAATGAACCAAAAAAATGATGTATAAGAAAATTGATTAAGTAGAAAAAACATGGAAGCGAAAAAACCATACAAAACAAAGTAAATAACGAAAATAAGAAAACATGAAAACAATTTGAAAACGAAACAGCAAATAACTAATCAATAAATGATAGTTTTGGAATAAAATCAGAACGATTGGAGGAAGGTAAAGAAAGGAAATGAGAGAATAAGAGATAATGGAAGATGGGGTTGGGGATTTATACGACGATGTAAGAACAAGAGAGGAAAACACGGGAGACGAGGGATGGAGCTTGGGATGAAGAGGAGACAATCTATTTAATTTTCTTTCTAAATCTTCTATTAGTGTTGATATTTCATACAGCATCATAAAAAAGGATGTCCTGACTGATTGACTGATTCATTCACTCATTAACGCCCTGCCTAGGCTATTAAAGATAGAGACTTTGAATCGGTGTGTAGAGTTGCGCTAAGAAAGGATTTTGCGAAATTCCGATTTTAACGGGGTAAAACGGGGTATGTTTGCAAATTCGATTTTTCCGTTTTTCTCGTCCGTTAATTGAGATATCGACTTCGTTTTTGCACTAAAACATTCTCCGTATAAATACCTGAAAACCAATTTCTGCGATTTTTAAAATTCGACTTGGAAGGGGTTCAAAGAGTTGAACAAAAATTTTTATTACGGAACCATATATTTAGCAATTCTTTATGACGAAATGAGATATCAAAGCGATTCTTTTTTAGAAATGGATCCTGTTCTAATATCTATAAACTAATTTCTCAGTTTTATCACAAGGTCAATCTTTGAAAGTGGCAGGATTCGATTTGAGAGAAAACTGTTTCTCCCATTTCTCCCATGGTCAATTTTATGTAGCCTGTTCACTAGTAAGTTCTCCGTCAAGTTTATTTATTTTAGCAAAAGATGGAAACACAACTAATGTGGTTTACAGAGAAGTATTGACATAAATTAAACATGATACAATATTTTTATTTTGCGTTTTTGTAATAATTGTTACTTTAATAATAAATCATTTATTTAATATCTTTATGTTAATGAAATGTATGTATGTATTTGTTATATTATTTAACGTTTAAATAATAAATGTGTGCAATTTTTAAATGATAATGTATTTTTTCTTTATAACACTTCCAAATTGAATCAATGCATAGAATACATAAGTCATTTCTCATTGAATTATCTCTATATTACGCGAGGTTTGATAAACTATTGCTAGTTATTTATACGATAGGAATTTAATTCGTATTTTAAAACGTAATAGCATAATTTCTAATTAATAATTTGAATGGAAAACAAATAAAGAACCATTTCCGATATTTCATGTATGTCGCGGTGAGTTTTTATCAAAAAAATTATTATGATTTCTGAAAACGGTCTCATTCACATTATGAAAAAATCATATAACTATGCAGAATTGACTGCGTAAAACGCTGAAACCCCAAAAAGAACGCTTTGATATCTATCTCATTTCGTCATAAAGAATTGCTAAATATATGGTTTCGTAATGAAAATTTTTGTTCAGCTCTTTGAACCCTTTCCAAGTCGAATTTTGAAAATCGCAGAAATTGGTTTTCAGGTATTTGTACGGAGAATGTTTTAGTGCAAAAACGAAGTCGATATCTCAATTAGCGGACGAGAAAAACGAAAAAATCGAATTTGCAAACAAACCCCGTTTTACCCCGTTAAAATCGAAATTTCGTAAAATCCTTTCTTAGCGCAACTCTACACACCGATTCAAAGTCTCTATCTTTAATAGCCTTGGCTGGGCGTTGATGAGTGAATGAATCAGTCAGTCAGGACATCCCCTTTTATAGATAATAGTGAGATAAGACATTACGCTCAATCACAGGGAAAACACTAAGAGACAAAATAAGGAGCAATGAAATCAGAAGAATATGTGACGTTCCGGATATAGTGAGATGGGCCAGAACTAGAAGAAGAGCACGAAGAGATCATGTCAATAGAATGGACGACGATCGATTGGCGAAAATCGCAAAGGAAGAGAGACCCAATACAAGTAGACCGCCTGGAAGACCACCGAGCTGGTCTTCGGAGTCACAACTTAGGCCGCCTCTTTGAAAACACAAGACATAGTCTTAAAATAAGAAGAAGAAGAAGATAATAGTGAAGTTAAAACAATAAGAGAATGGAAACCTGCTCAGAGGAAGACCAAAAAGCCAATGGGAATGTCAAATGGAAGTTCGTGGTACTGGAGTAATACCCAGAATGGGAATAACGGAAAAATCCAAAACATTCTAGTTTAAAACAGAACGTGGATTGATTAACCACATAAAACGAGTCAAAGAGGTCTTGGTATTTATATATCGATATAGCATGTTCGTAATTAGTTAGAGAAGATGACGTCTTAATAATGCAAAGCAATGCAATATTAAATTATTAGTATTTACTTTTAATTTATGCGGTGTTAGTAAGTAATTTCGATTTATTCATACGGGAAGTTTTTGTTTACATAAAGCTTATCTTTTATCTATATTAAATCAAAATAATGCTATCCTTTATTTCTTTTTATTTATTTTACCAGATTGATATTCGAAATATTTGCATTACTGTTAGGCCTCCATCGATTCTGTGCTCGATTTCAGTCCATTTTTCATAATAAACTGAAATGAATATCTAACAATACGCAATATCTTCGGGTTTTTCATTATGCAAGAAAAACATTTCGACCACCCGTTGTATTTAATTGAACATTTCTGTGGTTGTAGAAATTAATTCTTCAATATAATCCGTGAAAAAATGTTGTATATACAGGGTGTCCCACGACGACTTAAAACTATGTGTATATGGCAAAATACTTGAGTAAAATCATAAAAACTTTTACCTTTGAGTTTTTAACTACCCACTGTAACTTATTTTAAATGGAACACCCTGTATATTAATACATTTTTGAAATCTACATAAAATTTTAGCATACTTTTGTCTAAAAACTTTTTTCGAAAAATGCGTACTTTTTGAGTTAAGTTTTTTGTAAAAAATTTGACTGTTGCAAACCCTTATAAATTATTTTTTACAAGAATACCCTCAAAGATATAAAAATGGATTCTATTCGGTTGCTTTTAGCAAGGTTGGAAGTATTTGAATCTATGTTGAAAAATTTTTTATTTTATACAGGGTGTGTATAAAATGTGTTCAAAGCTTAACTTCATAAATATCTTTATTTTTTTAAATAGAACTCACTCAGTTTTTTTCTATTTCAATACGTTCAGGGGTAATTTTTAGAGATGCAGAGATGGTCTAAATTTTATTTCAACCCGTTGATACAAGCACTAAGAAATAAAAAAATATTTTTCTCTATCTTGTCAAGGTCTCTAAAAAAAATCAAATCAAATTATATTTGGTAATCCTATTCCAGTTTTTAGTCGTTTCCGAGATATTTGAGGTTTTAAATTAGTCAATTGTTAATACTGACGATAAACACGGCAAACTCGTCCCCGACATGAAGCCAGTCCTGTCCGTCTATATTGGAATTCTAAAACTCGGCTAAGGCGACTAAGGAAGTTTGATTTACTACAGAATGCGTTTGATGTTTGTTTTTACAAAGCCCCAATACGTTATACAATATTTTCCTTTTTTTATATTAAGGCTTCTTTCGTGGCGTAAGTTGCGTAAGACCCAGAAAGCGTTTTTACCTTAGTGCAAATTATCAACTACAGGAATTGCTACCATGAACAAAAGATCTGAAGGAATTGAAAGAATTTTTGAAGGAAACACTTGTAGAAAAAAGAAACTAGAATTTCTTGCAAAAATATTAACTGCAAAATTCATTGACTACTTTCGTGAAATTAATCTTTTTGAGTATAAAAACTCTGTTTACATTCATATATTTCGTGTTTAGTCACAGATATATGAAAGTTCGCTAGCAATTATCTTGATGCATGGAAAAAGTTTCCATGATGCTTTTAGATTTGTCATTTTCTTTTATCGTATCAAAGTTCGTTTCCAGAGGTTCTTAATATCAACAGAAATAAATAAATAACTATTTTCTTGATTTACCTTTCTCATATTTTCATAATTTGTTTCAGCTTTGACTTGTTATCGATTGGAAATTTTGTAAATTGTGCATTTCTGCAACCGTTTCATGTTCTTCATGTATTTTTGGATTTGGATCTATAGAAATCTTTTGAAGCACCGTGATTGAATTTTCAGAAAATATTCGCGATTAAATTCCATTTTTTGACAAAAATTAATGTTTCAAATATCCGTAAACAACTCAATACGTTCATCATTAAAAATGTCAAACTCTATGACGGCACTGTCAGATTTGACATAATCACATCAGTGTTGCCACATCTCTAAACTTAAGTAGCAACCTTCGTATTTTTATAGATATCTTCTTCTTTAATCGATTTTTCTGGGCATGAAAATCGATTTTGGTCGACCTTCTCGATATTAATCCATAATGAAATTCTACAAACCAATTATAAACAGTCTTTTCTGATGAAGTCGGTGACAACCTGTATATATTCTCGATTCAATATCGAATTAAAATCGATTAACGAGGGTTTTATAGAAATCTCTGTTGACATTCAGTCTCGATTTTAATAAATTTCTCCATATTTGTCTTATAAATTTTTGAAGAACATTGTTCAAGTATCTGATTCACTTATACTTGCAAAACAAGTCAGGAGTGATTCCACTGGATACATTTCAGTCCTTCAAACGAAATGAATAAATTTCGTTACGTGAACATCATCACCCATAGAATAATATTCCGGTTAATTACGTGACTTCACAGCTAAGTAATATTATACAACCAGAATCAATTAACTCACGAAACGAAATAAAATTTGAACAAGTGAAAAAAAAGTAAACTTGAAAGGTAATCATAAATCTGCTTGTTCATCATGTCTTCAAGAATCTTGCCATTAGCGTAATATCGATGGGTAATAATTAAAAAGGCATTTAAAAGTGTATTTGGAACAGCTGTTGCATTAAATTACTAGTTCAAGGAAACTAAATCCAAAGTTTGGTCAATACAGAAATCAGAGTTTATCAGTACACCAGCAACTTTGAATTTAGTTTCTCCAACTGTGTAATGTGTGATTTGCTCCCCAAAAACCCTCTTAACAACACTCAAACAACAGTGGAAACAGTTCAAAAATTCAGAACAGCTCCAGCTAGATAATTTCTGCTATTACTGCTTTGATTCTTGCTCCTGTGAGCTCTTTCTCGAATAGAAATATTTCCAAAATGGTATATTCTATAGCAGAATACCCCAGACTCACATTTCGACCTTGCGAGGGTCTTTTTTTAACGTGGAAACAAAGAGGAATCCAGCAGGAACAAATCTGGAACATACGTTAGTTGAAATAGCATTTTTCCCAAAACAGTGAAGCCCTTTGATCTGAAGCAGTACTGATTGAATAGAACTATCAAAATAGTGATAGAACTGAAGCGGTCGAAGCAATTTCATGTCATTTTAATCCAGAACTTAGTTAATATAAGAAACCGGGTCGAGAGATCTGGTTTTTCGCGAAACGTTTTTAGGATTTTGAAACATCTTACTAGTATATATGTCAAATGTTTTTTTCTATATATTTTTTTCGAATTTTATAAACACGTGTATGAAAATAAATTGATTGAGATCTCATATTTTTACCATAAATGTTTTAATTGATATTTTTTTAACACATTTTGCATATCGCCTTAAATTCCAAAGGACATCGTCATTTACAAGATCGAGCGTCTTGACGTCGGACTCGGAAGTTCGAAAGAAATTCATGAGATTCCCCCTTCACGATAACATGAATTTTATTAAACGTTTACGTTTGCGAATTCAGTTATACGCTGAGAATCCGGTCAAGGTCACCATAAAAATGACCATAAAATTACCTCAATTTGGTTTTATGAACCAGGGGTCATGGTTTGTATCTTCCCGTTTGATATTTGTACCATTCCTGTTGTTTATTTGATATTGTTAGTATTCATAATAATTTATAACTTAAATATTAAGTATTAATGTCAAATTATCGACGTAACTTCATTTAAAGGTTCTGGTTGTCATTAGTGACCCTAAATTCTCTATTCAACGGGTTATATATCTAGTAAACAAAACAATGGGTTTGGTCAAGCGAAATACTATGAAGGGAAAGGTTTTGCTTAGTTGTCTTTTCGCCTAACATCATGTATAATCCAAAACGGTATAGCAAAAACAATATGAACTTTCTTGGGATTATCCGACCGTTTCCAGTTATATTTTCAATGAAGTTTTTACATTTAGAAATGTAGTTTTGCTATTAAAACAACACCCTTAATCACAAGTGATGAAACTTGAGGATTTATGTTTCGTTTCCAATCAAAAAGAATTAAATTTAATATCCATGCGTGGATTATTGTATTTTCAATTACTCTCAAGATATTTGCCTTTCTCCAATCCCTTTCCGGCCTTCGATCTTACCATTAATTAACAATTGTAGGAATCGATATTTCGAATTATATGCCGATTTAATCTTTTATAATAATTTCAAACAGCTATCGTTATTTGGAAGAATCTTAATCGCGAATTGAAGTCAAAGTCAGTAAACACTTTTCAAAGTTTCAGAAATGCCTGTCGGGCCTTTCATTTTTTTAACTTCTTCTATGTTAATCCACACTTCATTAACCTCCCATCTCCAGATCTTCCTAACCATAGAGAAACATCTTTTCTTTGATTGATCACTGTCTTGGTTGGTGTTGATTACTTTTTATAGCGATGTTCATCATTAATGATGCACTCTGGAGTTTACGGAAAACTTACCGATATGAACATGCTCTGAATATTAAGAGACAGGTATTTATCAGTTCTGGACCGATTTACACGATTTCCCAATATTAATCTCATAAAATATTTGTAGAGTAATTTAGGGAGGTGTGTTAAACAGCATCATACTCCTCCGAAAGACTTAAATCAAATCTAAAATGTTCTTGGTGAAGATTGGTATGCACTTCTCGTGAAGTAGGTCAGAATGGTCAGAAATACTACTAAAAATTGAAGAAAAAAAGTTTTTTAAAATGTGTTAGTTCTCTATTATCTCACATATGTTTTAGATTCTGTATAAATTTTAGTTTTAAACACAAGTTTTAGGTTTTGTTTGCTTGTGAGCTAATTCAAAATATTTTTCGTAATTGCCGTATCTAAATATTCCATACATAATAATTTTACGCATTAATCTATCATTTCTCCTACGCGATTTAGTCGTAAAATTCGGTTATCTGATCTACGTCCCTGATAAGTTGAAAAATATATTTTACAACCCACCAAAACATGAAATATTCCTTCGATGTCTAAAGTCATTTCTATACATAAATCTCCTCTTTTTGCTTTAGGTCTTTATGGTCGTAAAAAAATTGAATCTGCAATCGTAAATTTTTGAAAGGTTATCCTGTAAATGACCCATGTCAAACAAATCACAAAAAACATGAGAATATCTCAAACTTAACGGTATAAAATATTTATAAAACAAAGAGTTTATTTCAGTATTTATTGGAGGCGAGTAAATTTGAATGAAAGTTTTTTTTATTTTCCAATTTCAGTAATTGCATCTGATTTATCTATATTTTTTGTATCCTTCACGTCCTAGAATATCCAATAAGCTTCTGCTTACCAATTAAAATCCATTTTGATCGTCTCTATTTATACAGGGTGCTTCAAAAAAAGGAAATCCTGTTTCTAGGTTAGATCTTGAGACGGGACCACATTTTATGGAACACCCTGTATTTTTATCGCTTCTGACTACTTCTTATATATTCTAATCACCACACGTCATCTTATGATGGCGACTAGTTCAATCAAGCTCGTTTTATATACGATTTTAAGAACTGGAATGTGACACGAGCTCTTACTTATTTTTTTGGTATAAGGGAATATTTTTAATTTGGAAAAATGTGTTTTTTATATCTGTAAGAGCGACTAAAAATAAATTTATCATTCTACAATATAAGTAAACAATATTTGTGGTAATTTTTATAGGAAACAAGTTATTTGTCTCACTCTTGTTTGATTTATAAAGTTCGCTATGTATGAGGTGGCTGTTTAATTGACGGACAAGGATAATTAAGACTTCCAAGTCTCTGCTTGTAATTCAATCATCATTATCAGATCTAATTTGTCGTTCAGGATCACGTCGTACGTGGCATACATCCAACTCAATTGCCACTAGATAAATTATGATTTAGATTCATGTTTATTTAAATACAAAGGTAAATTATTGCTCTAATTACACAAAATCTTAATATTTTCGTCGCATTAAAACTAATATCAATAATGATGATGACGACAAGTGCCTCTTCAGATTTCATCTTTTTACATGTGACGGACTGTTTTTTAGGATTTTTTTTCACGACTAATAAATAGATAGAGCTTCAAGTTTATTATCATTTATTAACATATATTTCGATAGTATAAATATAAATTTTAAACTAAAAATATTGTGTAGAACTTGATTTATAGCGTTCTGAACAGCCCCGCCTCGAAAAAATGAACTCGCACTTCAGCTCCACGATTCCGGCCGATTGGCTTATCTGAAACAAAAAAACTGAACGGCGTTCTAATCTGTAAGCCTTAATGCACGGAATGGACTATTATCAAATTAATATACAAAAAAATGGACTTTTGGTAGACATTTGAAATGAAAGTTGCGAATTTTGTATTTTGCTATAAAAAAATCAAAATTTTGCACATTTTGGATTGATAATAATAGTTCATTCTATGCTTTCACATGTGTTGAGTGTGCTCTATAAATTTCAAGTCATTCGGTCAAGCCGTTTTTGAGATACGATGGAGGAAAGTTTGAAAAACACAGTTTTGAGAAAAACGCGTTTAGAGTTTCAAGTTCATCTATGAAAATCTCAACTTACCCTCAATCGGCGATGCCTGGTCCATAGAGTATTCCGTTCTCTTCCTCTCGCATCCCATGGGGCATCCAATAACCGACATTACTTTTACTTTCAAAACCTCCATTAAAGATGATAACTGATAAGTAGCTAGCAATTTCAACAATCTTGGGGCCAGAATGAAGATGCTTAGGAGCAAAAATCCAAATCAATAATTCGCCTTTCGATAAATCTTCGAAAACCGGTTTGGCAGCTACTTGTACTTCTGGACAAAATTGATGTTGAGGGTTTTCATTTGAAGAACATTTGTGATAATACGTTGTCCAAACTTCCTTTTTCATATCTTCAAGCGAATCTGGATAACGTAGAATTTCGTTGTTTCTTAAATAACTTTCTTTTCCTACGATTCCTTTATTTGTTTTATCATTTCTAACACTCCACTTTCTACGTGGCCCGCACATTCTTTTTTTGTTACTACAGTATCTCCATAAGCTCCACTGTCACCATCGCCGATGTATGTGAAATACTTTGCGCCATATTTTTCCATACACCTCAAAAACATTTTCGTAATGGCACTTATTTCCATTTTACCCGAACTTCCGGAAGGTTGGTAAAACGGTTTCCACTAAACTTTCTTTTTTTACTACGACCAAGATGAACATTTCCACTCGTACTTCCTATCCGTCCACTTGTAGCTGTTGCACTCTTCGAAGTTCAACCAAGACTAGAATAACTTCGGTAAAATATTTAATAACTATAGAAATTTCTGTTTAAGCGTGTAGAAACTTGTATATTTGTATAAAACGGGGGCTAGGTATAAAGTCGACGGTACACAATAGACCCGGATCCTAATTGTCAACTCAGCTCTTTCTTTTAGCAGCTGTATCTTTAAAACGACTTGGAATTTTCAAAAATCACTTTACTACCGTATTCTAGACATGTTGAGAAATCCATTTATGAAAAAAAATCGATTTTTAGAACCCATCACATAGGATGACCCCTATAAAGAATATTCACTTCTGATTTTCTTGAATATTTGGCTCCCGCAGGGTATTTTTCATATTTCCAAAGCCTTATTTACCTTCTAGTTTACAGAATGCTTTTTCTACTCCTTTCTTTGTTCTGGTTATTGAAGCGAAATCGTCTACATAAGCAATTAATTGCTGTTTATAAGCCTTGTGGTTTGCATTTTGCTATCTCGTAAATGTTTTTCCAATTCCAATTTAAATGCCATTATCCGTGTTTGATACATTTATTCTAAATTTCTGTAATGCAGTTTCATCAATCGTTAATCTTTGTCATCTTTTTTTACTAGCTTAACCTTTCTTGGTACTCGTTAAGTCTAACAATTTTGGTTGGCCTCATACAGAAGTGTCTCTACAACTTTCACATCTACTTTATTGCCCTGTTTGAATATGGGACATGATATTCCATCTTTCAGGCATTAGTTCTTTCCAAATTTTCTTATATCTTTCTCGTCGTAATTGATAATTTTTGCTGGAATCCCATTCTGTCTTATACATAAGAGTTTTCCAAATATTCTATCCGCTTTAAGATTTATTCATCACATGATTTCTTCACGAAAATCTCTTCCAAATCTTCTTCCAGTTCCGATTCTTCCTCTTGTTCATTCAATTTCCCACCCATGTTATGTGATATTCCTCTAAACATTTGCGCAAAGACAATTTGTGATAATTTTCTTCAGAACGTCTCTTTATAGCGAACATGTACAACGATCTAAAAATCTACATATCTCCTAAACTATAAATTTTATCGAGTTAAACAAAGAATAACTTTTTGTTAAAAAATCGATTAAAAAATCAATTTTTGCTATCTTTAGATTATACAGGTTGTCCCTGTAGAAGTTACGGTTTATTAACCAGTGGGCTTGAGCCGCCTCTGACTTTCAGATAGTAGTGTAGAATTATTAATTTAGTCAGACATACGTAATCGTCCATTAAAAATTCATAATAATCGAATGTATAATTTAGATAATATACTTAAATATAAATTTCGCAACTTTAAATGCCTATAACTCATAAACGAAGAATCGCATGGGAAATATTTTTATGTCACATCATTATGTTCTTGAGATATTTATTTATTTATTTGAATTTAGATGATTTATTTAGACTAACAAGGTAAATACTGATATTTATAGGTAAATTCAATTTCTGATACTTTAACTTAAAACACCCTGTATCTACTATATTTTATATAGATTATTTTATTCGTATCTTTATATTTGAGGCTCAAATTTCTCTATTTACACACATTTATTAATATATATAGTGGTAAATAAAACAATAAAGAAAGATTTGTTTTTTTTTGGGAAATTTTAAAATAAAACACGTGTAGTTATAAATTATTTATTAGCTTATCGTTCCGAAAGCTCGAAAGTTTGCAGACATTTTGGTGATTATATTTATTGTTATGATAACGTTTATGAAAGGAAACTACCAACACGTCAAATCTATAACAAACCAGAAACTCGGTCGCAGCTCTTTGTTTTTGATGTGCTTCTGGATGGTTTATATTTCGTATACAACGTACATGATACAGATCTAGTTGACAATATACATAAATGGAGTTACTGGATTATTTTGTTCATTTAAAATATTTTCTTCATTTACCGTTTATACGACTAACCTAACCTAATTTTTTAATTTCGGGCAGCTTATGAATATTTTAATGACGAAGACGTCTCAAAATTTTATTTACGACAAGTAAATTATAGTAATTAAATTATAGTAATTGTTTGATGAAACGAAATAATTTCTAAAATGTGTGTTTTATTTTGTCTTAAAGATAAAAATAAAAATATTATATAATCCCTCCATCCGAAAATATGGTACACATTAAACAAAAAATTCGAGAATTGCTACTTAAGTTTTGAAATATGGCAACACCGATGTCTATATGTCAAATCTGACATCGTCATCATGAAGTTTGACATTTCTAATGGTGAACTCAGAACGTGTTGTCATACGAGTGACACATTTATTAAATAAATGATAATAATAATAATAATAATGCATTGAAAAATAACGTGATGTCGTCTATAAAACGCTCATCCACCATAATTAAAACTGAACATCCACCATATTTAAAAATTTATTTAGAACTTCATCACAATCAGGGTTCCCAACTTAGGGGTTTTCCCCCGAAATTTAGAGGGGAAACTTGAAATTGGATGTTATTAGGGGTTGAAATTTTCACGATTCACACTGGTGGTATGATTTCAAAAAATCTTGACGTTTTTGATAATTTATGAATAAAGAATTTGAAAGAATGATGTAGCCGAATGAAATTATTCATTAATTAATTGAAATTTATTATTTGTTTAAGGATATTTTATTATTTTTAATGTTATTCATTAACAAACATTTAATTATTTATCTATTTAGAAGAAATCTCTGGTATCTGTGGGCATTATAGGGGTTTTTGTTCGAGGCTTTAGGGAGATAAATTTTTGAAAGTTGGGTACACTGATCACACCCACTCATCTTCTTCAGTGGGTGGAATGTATTGATAATTTGATTATATAAAAATTACACGTGTATAATGAACTAACTGAACGGTGCCCCAAACATACCGATCGAACACGTGCAGAGCACGGATTCTCGCTGTTATGGCGTCTCATCGAGTCTGATATAAGAATCACAGATGCCAGATACAGATATCACAGATGCCAGGTGCTTCTGAGGAAGGCCTAAGAGAATATTTAAGATTCCGAAGATCTGCGAACCGTGGATCTGGCAGACCACACGTGGAAAGAAACTGAGAAGATAGAATCAAGTGGTTATCGTCTATAAAATACTTATTCACCATTATTTAAACTGGATATTCGCTATATTTGAAAAAATATACTCAATTTAAGTGTCCCCAGACATACTGACCGCACCCGTGCAGGGCAATGGCGACTGGTGACTGGGATACGCATCTCAACAAGTACAAACGCCTCCCAGGAAGACCTAGATCAAGATGGCCAAGATCTGCGAAGCGTGGACCTGGCAGACCACACGTGGATAGATATGGATATTCAAAATAGAGTTTGTTCAAATTAAAATAGAAATTTTTTTGTAAAATAGAAAACTACATTAAAAAAAATTATGAAAAACAAATTTATATATATAGAGACATCTCAAAACTTATTATTTATGTTTGTTTCAGGTAAGTTATCAGATATTACGTAAGTAGAAAGTTTCAAATTTTATAATTATCAGCGTTTATTTGGAAAATTTTTAAAATTGTTTTCGAAACAGTTTAAAAAAACTTTAAAATCTGACCTCATAAATTGTAAAGACATTATTTTCATCTGTCAAAACCACAACAATGTATTACAGCAACGATACGCGTTTCAAACAAATAAAATTAGATTTGGATCATTTATCAGAACGAAAATGGGGTAAAACAAAAACGATTCTTTACTGGAAAATACTCCTAGTAGGTTAACTTTGATAATTTAATAACTTGTTCGTTATATTGAAACTGAATTTACTTTTGTATAATTTTTCAGTTACCCTCGTATGTATAAAATTAATTTTTCCCAAGTTTTAATTACATCGTTGCAGATACACATTTTTCGCATCCCTTATATATTCATAAACCGAATTTCATCCATAAAATGTAAATTAATTTCCGACCCAATTTTTGAGGTGTGTATTTTTATACGAAATGAGTTGCTCAATTGAAAAATACTCAATTGTGTACGTTGAATGAGATACAAGACAAATTTGAGCTCCCAATATTAATATTAGGAGGTGCCTATTTGGAAATTTCGATTTCTCAATTAAACAATTTTGTTTTAAGTTTATATTTATATATTTACTCCACAACTAATCTACAAATTGTTGAGAGCTATGTATGAAATTAGATGATCTACAAAAAAGGTCGCTTATGATTTTTTTCTAACTCTACTCGTTTCAAAGTTATTTTAGGTTAAAGTTCAACCCTGAATAAAATATTGAAATCTCGCCATTTTTTTAATTTCAACAGAATGAATCATAAAAGACAAAAAATCGACTTAAATCGCAGTTTCTACCATTAAATTTGTTAGTTCAATTCTTTAGCATCTCAGAAACATTAGTTTTTTTAAAATATTCGATGCTATTATTTAGCGAGCGCCATTTTGGTATTTTCGTGGCTGGTGTAACGGAACCTGCAGTATTTTAAAAGGCATTGTGCTATATCAAGATGAAGTTTTCGCCGAAGAAACTAGTATAAGGAGGACGTGATCCCCCAAAATTTCTCCTATGTATCAATTCGCCGTTAATCCCCCGTTAGATTGAATAAAAACCAACTCGGTTTTTGTTTCTATTGCAACTACCTCCAAAAGCTTCCTCTAGGTCTTCTTTAGACTCTTCCTTTTCTATCGCTACCAAGTAGCTACGCTCTGCTTTCATCTGAAAAGAGAAAGGAGCCCCAATGGTTCAATTAATGTGTCTCTGGCAAATGGTAGACCGGTTCGGTGTACTGGTGGAGTTTGAGTCCAGTAACTGGCGTTTTTGGCTTAAGTTTAGCTGCCTTATACCTTTTGCTAAGCTGCTCACAGCCATTCGTCGCGTTTCTATCAGCTCTTGTTGGATACTAATGAGGGCGATTTGCTAACAATAAATCAGCTCTCGGATCTTTTAGATTGAAGGTACCAGTCTCCTGGCACTGGTCACTTCTCGGTGACTCTGGTCTTGTCGTAAAAGGGTGACTGGTTAAGCAGCTTTATCACTTGTAGTGTCCATTTTCAGGTCGGATTCTTGTTTGTTGTTAACGACAATGTGTATGGGTTGACGTTTCATGGTCAACTGCTAATGGTGGGTCAATTAAATAACCTTTTATAAAGGTCAATTACCCCTAATTCTAAATAAGTATTAAAAGAAGAAAAATACAAATGTTGAGTCGATGTTTTTGCCCACGAGTGTAATAAATGGTATAAGACAGGTTTGATACGATGGTTTATTCCTTCCAATTTTCTTTTTAGATCATAATCATTATTCCGTGGAACTTTTCTATTGTTTACAAATCTTGTTTTTGCTTTTTTTTATGGATTTTTCTATTGCAGATACGCGTTCAGTTTTTTTTTCGTTTTCGGTTGTACCAAATCAATTCTTTCCGATAGACGCGAAATTATATACTTTCACAATCTCATTTTTACGTTTTTTCCTGAATTTTCTTTGAAATGAAAGTCATCGACTGAGAATTAAGAATTTAATCAATGGAAATACGAAACTGCAAAAAAGAGAACAGCGAAATCGTAACAACTGGAAGAGAATCTTTCAGAAAAGGTCGTTATACAGGTAGATAGATTGAAAATTATCGATAGTCATTTCTACCCCTTATTCCCAATTAAACATAAAAATATATGAATAATTTATTTTATTTATTTAATTTATTTATTTATTTAGTTTCTTATTTCTTAGACCCATTCATATGTTGTTGTTGCTAACTAATCTTGATCTAAATTTCAATTCAGAATTTAGCAAAAATAATATAAATTAGTCATCACAAATAAATCAACCTAAAAAAGCACTGCACTCTACGCTCATGATATTGTATTGATTTATATTGTGCAGAATCACGATCCCTGTAAAAGAAAATGAATATTGCTTCGGCTTCTCTCCGCAGGTTGGCGCTACTACTTCTGTTTTAGAAAATATATTGAAATTATAATTACTTCATGCAATAATGATTATGATATTTTTTTATTGTATATAAAATGGAAACTTAATTTATAAAAAGTAATACAATTAATTATTCGTATTTGCAACTTTCCGTTTGGCGTTGTCGTTCGTAGGTGACGTTCGTAACAAATACTACACCCTATTCATAAACTTGTTGCCGTTTATCTATTATTTTTTACGTATATTGTATTTTGTTATCGTCATATTTGTTTGTTTTCTTCCTTCTTTTTTTTAAAGCAATACCTGTCTTGAAAGTAACCATAGAAAAATGAAAAACATAGAAGCATCTCCAAAATGTATCACTTATAAATCTACCCTCTATAATATCTGTATTTGAATTGATGGAAAAGCTGATTGACAAGTGACAGATTGAAGATTAAAACTTGATTTTTTAATTTACAAATGAAAGTGTAAAAATAAAAGAAAATCACTTACACTGCCACACAAAATGTTTAATTGATTGATTTAATTAATGTGCATCACTTATGGATAAATATATCTGCTGTTTTTAAACAATATTAAACGATTACTTTGACAAGTGATAGTTCAGTCGTTGATTTAACTGATGAAAAAACCTTCAACTCAATTTTAATTATCCTCCTTGTTATTTCATTTTATAACTTCAATATTCTAAATATAACTTTTGTCGAAGCGAATTGTACAAGAAGAAATTAAAATATCTGCCTATATATTCTTCTATATTAAATCTAGGTATTTATAATTTAGTTCCCAGGCTACACAAAGGAAGGTTTGTACGAGTATTTGGTTAACAAAGGAACATGTCTGTCTTCAACGCTTTGAAATTACATTTACTTTGAGAAATATAGAGTATTGTTGGAATACCTCACTATCTTAAATTAATAGCAGCAGCATTTGGTTTTGTTTACAATAGAAAATACTCTTCTAGCAATTTCCCATTTCGTTCGACGTTGCAACATCTACACACCTTTGAAGTTTTCATGAAAAACTTCGAGTAAGTCCAATTGTTGTGAAAAGAATATGGGAAAATAATTATTTTTCGAAAGAATTCAAGCTTTAAAATATTTCAGCTCCCAAAGAGTCATTTATTTTGTATTTATTTTATGTTTTCTCTCTATTGTATATTTTAATGAAACTGGTCATTCTAAATTCTTCATTATGTACCTTCTTTTTGTTTTATTTTATATTTAAAGGTATTAGTTTCGTCTAATTAGTGTAAGATAGTCAATACTTTACTTTTAATAAATATATTCTATAACCAAATTACTTTTGAAATAAAAATTGTTACAAACACGTAATTTTTTGTGTAACTATGTGGAAACAACTAAATTTTTGTTTAAATGTATCCCTCCAACACGATTTATTGACAAAATATTACTATGAAATCTATCAAAATTGTTTTATACATTTCCTCAATCTGCATATTACTATAAAAGTATGGCAACGCTGTCGAATGTAACTCAAGATCTCTTCTTAATGTGATAGTAAATTAATAAGGTAATTGCTGACACTAGTTATTTGTATAAATCACAATATTTTTTCCAAAAATGTCTCTTGTCTGTTACTTGAACAAAAAAAGCCAATTTCTTTAGAGATTTTCAATAAATTTCAATTATAACGAAACAGAAGCGTTTATACATTCCAAATTACTGTCAAAGATAGCGTTTAATTTTCGTTTAATAAACGTTACGCTTTCAACGCGGTAGTTATAAATCAATAATTCGATTGCGTTGTGCCGTGAATTTTTATTAATATCATTAATGTTGTGACATGAGAAAAAAATCGTATAACTTCCAATAAATGAAAATATTATAAATTTCAATAAATACATTCAACACAAATAATTATATTCTAATTTTGATGCAAATTTTAATGTAACACGTGGCAGTACTTTGTGTTGCCTGACTAGTAGGTTGAAATATTATGTATTGGCCGCTAACCTTGAAACTAATAAATGTTTTTATTTAAATCAATATAATAATTCTTATATTTAATTTCAGATATACTTTGTATATATATTTACGACAATTTTATAATTGATTCACTACGGTAATTAGTTTTCTCACCTCAATAATGAACATAAGATGTACCAAGTTCTTTTTATTTTCATAACTTTTGTAAACATTTCTAAAAGAGATTTAATTTGTAATATTCCCAAAGCAAATATTTTCTGAAATACGAGTATTTTAGGTGTAAATACCATGTTTTATTTAAAGTTGTGTCACTGTGGGTGACCCACTAATGACATAATTTTAGAGCCCGCACTATCCAAGTGAGGTAAAGAAACAGATCAATGAGCATTGGAGAACTTTGACATTATAAAATTTGTGGAATTGATCGAACCATTGTCTGAAAGTGTATAGAGACATAAACGTTTTTCTGATCCATCCTGTATACAAAACAGTACCAGTACCCACTTATCGCTAATCTACTTTTTTTATAGTTGCTAATTTTACTTGTATTTTAAAGCAAAAAATGCATTGTAATAAAACAAAGTGTTTTCTAATCTACACCACATCATTCACGTTACCATAACAGCTATAAACTGTCACGTAATCGAGTCATATATTCACAAGTAACACGCAAAGAAAATATATTCTTTATTCGCTACCATTGAATATCATATAAGAGGGAAAAAATAATAAATTTTGACATATGCTCAAAGTGTAACAGGTTAGAAATATATATAAAAACGGGAACAATGAGAAGAATTACAAATGATGCCTAATAACATCATAAAAGCGGTAAATCTGACAACATTGTATATGTCGAGTTATAAATATTTGTATGAATCATCAATTTCTATATCTTTGTTATACTAATTTCACTCGAAACATTCATTTGTCTCCAGCAACATTCAAAATAATTTGTTTGTTGTGAATTATTCAAATATTATAATGCTGTCCCTTCCATTTTCATTCATAACTTATACAAATAGACTCTAGTAGGTACCTGTTGCAAAACCTTTGTCCTAAATAAATAGTTGAGGCGGTGGTTAATTTCAGAGTTATATAGCTAACGAACAATAGGATGGAATTGATCACTTTTCTCGATAAACCGACATTTGAGCTAGTATAACTAATTTTCATAATTAGTCCAATCAAATTAGATATGAAAGGCTACAAAATTCTTATAAAGCTACGAATTCGTATGTTTGATAAAATAATTCCTACAAATTTTTGAACCGTTATATATCAAAGAAGATAAATTTTTTTTGGAAAAAAAGTGATGTTTGAGCTCATTTTATGACCAAACTTCTCGTCTAGCGCAAAAACCAATGTTGATATCTAACTTGACAGGACTATACGTTTATTAATTAACTTGTTTCGCTATAACTTGTCAAAACGCCCTCGTATACAGTATACGTATACTTGTCTTTATTATGGAAATTTTATATAATGATTTTGGCACATATGCATAAAATATTGTGAATGTTTTTAACTAATTTTATTTCAAAATAAGTTAACTTTCTAATTGTACTTTAAAAAGCACTTGTACTTATTAAATCTCCAATATTCTACGTGAAGAGAATATAAAAAAGATAAAATACGAACACATAATTGCATTAAGTACAGTACAATGCTGTACAGAAATGCAACTCTATTTCTTGTTTGCCTTGAAACAAATCACTTTCAGTGTGAATTAATACCAGGTAGATACTAAGTCAACCAAAATAAGAAAGTCTCTCATGCCGTTGCACCAATAAAAGATCCAATTTGACGTAATCTCATAATCTCTACATCCCGAAGGATACAAAATGTGAGGATTTACAAAAACCAGGTTAGAATATGCAACGCTGCATTCAATATAGAAAGGTTTAAGGCGTATTACGTTTACATGGTAGCATCCTACAAAATGTTGTCAAGGTGAAAGTTTTAAAACAAATATAACAATAGAGATGAATGATTTTTTAAATAACAGAACCAAATCACAGTATAAGTATTTCATATATTGAATAATTATATAAAAATAACTTTGTAGAACTGTTCAAAGGTGGATTAAATTAGTAATAACTATTAATAAACGTAATATACAAACAAATACGCATTGTTGTCATATACTATAGAACGTGAGAACAAAAAAACTTAAGATATAAGGAGAGATAATAATTGTGATGGGTGATAATTTCAATAAATTCACAGTGTAACACAATAAATATACGTGAATATAGTGTGAAACAAATATTCAGATTTATTCATATTTGGTAGAGGTGGGCAGATTTCTTGCTGTTTATGTTGATATAACAATATTTATATTCTAGTCTGGCTTAATACTATAAAGGTCGAGACCGAAAACCACAGAGACATAAAAGTAGTGATGGGTAATTATTTAAATACAGTTGTAAATCACGGTATCGAACAAAAAATATAATACACGAACGTAATGAGACATAAATATTCAGATCATAGAAATATAATAGAAGTGATGGGTCATTATTTTAATAACTCTACTAAATTCCAGTGTTGCCGAAATGCCCATAAAAGACTATACACTTGTGATATAGATTTGATGCATACGGATTTGATAGTTGTAGCGCCATCTAATTATCAACCTACGACCTGTTTAGTCCACCTAATAGTGATGGGTGATGATCTTAATAGCGGCTATAAATCACTGTATAGACATATAACAAGCTTTGTTGGAATTTTTTTTAAATATAGGTAGTTTTTGCATATCGGGGATTAATTTGATTGTCCTATTACGAAATTCTTTTAATATTGGAACATTCTTTTTACAAGTTGAAGACATTTTGTTACTTTATTCAGAATATCACTACCTTCAATTTTCGATTACTTTTATCAGCAAAATATTAAAAGTTTAAATTTGATAAGTATTTAAATTTAATTCAATTTATGTCATATTTTAATAAAAAACTTCAGTTACGATCAAAATAAGAAAACTTTTTTAATTAATTTCACCGAAATTTTCTTTCCCCGTTTCAACCGGCGACTTCCGCCACTGAGAACTCAAAGCATTGGATTCATAGGAGCCCGGACCAGCAGGTCGATGTTGTCATGGCAACATAGTACCTACTACGATTCTGTCTATATTGTTTTAATGCTTCATTTTACACGTCCACGTTTCATCACTGACACTCCATAGAATTATTAGGGGAGAGGATTTTTTTTAAAACGAGACTGTCAGAGCACAAATAACAGGTTAATTGTGTCTTTGTACTTGGGAGATCGTTTCGTTCAAGGACACTTGTTTGCTCTCCAAGCTTTCGACTTCGGCATTCATACGGGAGAAATGGCTTCTTTTGTTTACTTCGAAAATGATCCGGCGATACTGTTGATTCTAAAAATAGCTCGAGAATTTTGAGGTTAGTTTTATAAATGTAGACGCGAGAAATTTGAAAGGAAACTTTTTATTGAAATATTTTTATATACCATGTGATTTGTAAATACATAATACATAAAGTTATTTGGATTAAAATATGCAATCTGCATAAATATTATTATACAAGGTGTGGCTATTAAATAACGAGATTAGTGCTATGAAATATTATATTTTGATATAATGTATTTCACTCACTCACTCAATAATGAGTGTTAACGGATGCACAGATGGCGCTGCTATTGTCAAATCTATATGACAGCTTTCAAAAGTATGTATGAAATTTAATGGCATTTCGATTAGAGAAATTGATCTATTTCTCGAAAATTTAATTGATCTTTGAACTTTTTTTTAAATAAATTCCCGAAAAATTAAATATCTGGATATTTTCCAAGAAATTGAGAAATAATTTGGCCACTTACCTTAAATGTAGCGTTTTTTCTTTTGAAAACTAAATGGATTTTTGTGCTTTTTGATATGTGTGAATTATTTTTAGTATCAATTTTGTTATAAAATTGAAAACAGATTTTTCAGATTAACGTTATGATATTTATAATAGGTTCTAATTCGATAAATAACGTTTTTGCAACGCAAATAATAAATTAATACGATAAATCAACAACGTTGATTGAATTTTCAAAATAATGTGAATAGTATTTAATTTTATCATAGTTATATATCCGTTTTACAATTTGTGCATTCAGAAATTTTAAAAATTTATTATATGAATCATTAACAATCATTTGCATTGTCCACTTTTTAAAACGATAAAATATTAATTTTAGAAAGTCGGGAAATTGGTCATTTTTTTAGAAAGATCTGAAACTTTCAGAAAATTGCTTAGTTTTTAAAAAAATTTCGAAAATTTTTCAAGTTTTCTCAAATAGATCTATAAAAATTTCGGGTAACTGATCATTTTTTTCTCAAAAACATTACAAACCATACCGTATTTTCGGAAAATTACCCAAATTTCGAATATATATTGGGTATCAGTTTTCTAAACAAGATGCAGACGTTAAAAACATTCTGGAAATTAGGCGAATTTTTGAAAATGTCTAGAATGCTACCAAACTTTCGGGATATTGATCAAATTCTAATTTCTCTTGGATAAGTACTCATTTTTTCAATCAACTCAATTATTAGTTATGAGATTTTCCGTTATATTGTCCATTTTGAAGATTCAGAGCTTTATAAGATATTCGGAAAATTGGTAATTTTTTCAGATCCAAAGCTTTACCAAATTTCGGAAAACTGATCAAATTTCTAAATAAATCTAGAAAGTCGTCTTATTTTCGAGAAATTGCTTATTTTTTCAATCAATTCCCCGGTTTCTAAAAAAGCCTTTTCGGGAACTGGTAATTGTTTTAACCATGATTAAATTTCGAAATTTGAAATTAAACCAGTTTCAAGAAATTGCTCAAGCTGGAATACGTTTTAGAACGTTATGAAATTCTAGGTAAATTATCCAGTTTCCTTAAGAAGATCTAGAGAGACAGAAAAATTATTATTTTCTCAAAAATATCAAAAACCAAATTAACAGGAAATTGTTTATTTTGAACGAGTTTTATAAATATAAATAATAAATGATACTAGTTTCAGAAAACTTCAGAAAAAGTTTTAATAAGCTTTAGAACGTTAGAAAGTTTACGGGAAATTGCCCAATTGTAAATAAGTTATAGATAGAAGATACCAGATTTTCGATAAATTTCCTCAAGTTTTTCGAACTTTCGGGAAATTGCTCATTTTTTCCAAAATCTCATCAAACTAACGTAAGATTATTAAAATTAAAAAAAAGTTAAGAAGTTTCCAGTATCCTTAAAAAGATCCAGAACTTTCGGAAAAATAAAACCTAACCAAACATTCGGAAAATTCTTCTCTCAACACACCCTGAATAAAACCGCAATGCACAATCTACAAACGTCATGTAAATGAGATATAACCTCACTCATTTGACAACTGATATTGACGGTCAGTGATACCACATATCAAAAACAATAAAACTGATAGATACCAACATCTTAATTGAGTAAAATAAACCAATGGAAAACGATTTGTATGCTTAAAAATAATTTACTAACGTCAAAAATTCAATCATCTACTTTTCATTACCTAACGCCTGTTTTTATAACTAATTAGTCGTTTTTGGACACAGAAAATGTGCTAAAACTAATCCAGGAAGAAATTCCATAAAAATCCTACTAAAACCTAACCTCTTATTCCATTGCAGCTAATTTCGAATATATATATATATATATATATATATCACTCTTTTCTAAATCCTGTATTTTATCCCCAGGATTACCTAACATCTGTTTTAATGTATAAATCTCAAGAATAGATTTTTTATGGTTGGTAATAAGTATGTTTTTAGAGGTAGAAAACGTTGCTAAAAACTAGCTGGTAACGAAAGGTTATGTAACGAGATTTTTCTAGGTTATGATTTGTTCTGTCATTTCCTCACTTTGAATAAAAGAGAGGGGATGATGAGCTACGAGGTAATGATTTTCAAGATGGAAAATTAAGAAATTTGTTTTTGATAAAACGTTCGATTCAAGTTAAGGGGTTAACATATTAACTGGTCACAACAATATTCTGAACGTTTTGTCTGTTTACGTGCTTTCAGGATTTGATGAAAGATTTACCCGGTGTTCTAACCTCAAAATAACCTACAAATTTTAGCAATTTCATTAATTACTTCATTTTGTGTGAAGAAGAGATTGGAAAAATGCTGTGCGAGAAGGAAATTCCATGAAAAACACTAGAAAAAAGAATAAAACAAAACATAGGGAGACCTATGGAACTATCATCAATCCCTTGGTGCAGACAACGAAAAAAGACTGCGCAAGCATATAAAAGACATGCAGACACGAGGTTTCACTTTGACTATCAATGATTTAAGTATTGTTGCATTTAAGTATGCTGAGCAATTAGGAATTAAACCCAGATTTACTATGACACAGAAAAGGCGGGCTATGATCGGTTGCAAATATTTTTGAAAAGAAATTTTGATATTTCATCAAGGAAATCAGAAGGAGTGTCATATGCTAGATTTCAATGGGTAAATAAAGCAGAAATAAGCTCTTATTTTGAAATGTTTTGAAGGATTGGTTGTTGCAATATTGAAAATAATTGCACCAAGTTTGAGGACATGTATTTAACCTTGTTTTTTGATGAAAGTTATCAATGAAGTACAATTTTCTTTATAAATTCAATGCTTTATTCAATAAATTTCATTCCAAGTAAAGTTACTTTGACCATCTCCCCAGGTCAGTCAACTTACCATCTTTTTGAGATAGTTTCATATGATTTAGTATCTATCCTAACCTGTCAAAATAAATACAAAACGAATTTGGGGTCAGTACTCTTTTGTGGTGGGAATAAAAGTGGAATAAAAACTTAATTTATTCACATGTAACGAAACTGATTTATTTGAAACTCAAATAATCCATCACGTAATAAAGAAACGGGAGGAATTCGTTACAACAAACACTTCTTTATTACTTTTCGGTGTTAACTCGTGCGAAAGAAGCAATTCATAACTTTCCCAGATTGAATATAATACCAAAGTGGTTTGTTTGAAAAAGGTAGATTGAATGTTATATAACGCGCAAGTTTTCATTAAAACTTTTCTAAAGAAAAAAAAAAAAGAAAACTGTTCTCTCGCCTGCCTTAAACTAAAAATACAATATCAAAATGTCTTGTTGACGAGAACTTTCCGTTTCCTTCTGTTTTTGGCTTCTCTCTTTTACATGGGATTTTCTGAGAGCTGATTGCTATAACTTGATCCAGTCTTATTAACAATTTGATGAGGTATACCTTCCTGTAATAGCCACCTCCATTTCCTAAAGGGTTTTCAAGGGCTGATGTCTATTTCTGATACTTTTCCAACGCTCACCCCATAGATATTCCCCCTATTACATCCCCCATACTATTTCGATTCACTTTTATTAACAATTTAATGAGGTACAACTCCCTACTCTTCCTTAATAGCCACCCTAATATCCAGAAAGTTTCTTTAGATCCAATTTTCACCTTTGATGTTTCTCTTAATCTCACTTTACATATACCACCCCTATTGCATCCCCCATACTGTTTAAATTCGGTTTGTATAAAGTTTTTGATGAGATATACCTTCCTGTAATAGCCACCTCCATTTCCTGAAGGGTTTTCAAGGGCTGATGTCTATTTCTGATACTTTTCCAACGCTCACCCCATAGATATTCCCCCTATTACATCCCCCATACTATTTCGATTCACTTTTATTAACAATTTAATGAGGTACAACTCCCTACTCTTCCTTAATAGCCACCCTAATATCCAGAAAGTTTCTTTAGATCCAATTTTCACCTTTGATGTTTCTCTTAATCTCACTTTACATATACCACCCCTATTGCATCCCCCATTCTGTTTAAATTCGGTTTGTATAAAGTTTTTGATGAGATATACCTTCCTGTAATAGCCACCTCCATTTCCTGAAGGGTTTTCAAGGGCTGATGTCTATTTCTGATACTTTTCCAACGCTCACCCCATAGATATTCCCCCTATTACATCCCCCATACTATTTCGATTCACTTTTATTAACAATTTAATGAGGTACAACTCCCTACTCTTCCTTAATAGCCACCCTAATATCCAGAAAGTTTCTTTAGATCCAATTTTCACCTTTGATGTTTCTCTTAATCTCACTTTACATATACCACCCCTATTGCATCCCCCATACTGTTTAAATTCGGTTTGTATAAAGTTTTTGATGAGATATACCTTCCTGTAATAGCCACCTCCATTTCCTGAAGGGTTTTCAAGGGCTGATGTCTATTTCTGATACTTTTCCAACGCTCACCCCATAGATATTCCCCCTATTACATCCCCCATACTATTTCGATTCACTTTTATTAACAATTTAATGAGGTACAACTCCCTACTCTTCCTTAATAGCCACCCTAATATCCAGAAAGTTTCTTTAGATCCAATTTTCACCTTTGATGTTTCTCTTAATCTCACTTTACATATACCACCCCTATTGCATCCCCCATACTGTTTAAATTCGGTTTGTATAAAGTTTTTGATGAGATATACCTTCCTGTAATAGCCACCTCCATTTCCTGAAGGGTTTTCAAGGGCTGATGTCTATTTCTGATACTTTTCCAACGCTCACCCCATAGATATTCCCCCTATTACATCCCCCATACTATTTCGATTCACTTTTATTAACAATTTAATGAGGTACAACTCCCTACTCTTCTTTAATAGCCACCCTAATATCCTGAAAGTTTCTTTAGATCCAATTTTCACCTTTGATGTTTCTCTTAATCTCACTTTACATATACCACCCCTATTGCATCCCCCATACTGTTTAAATTCGGTTTGATTAAGATTTTGATGAGATATACCTTCCTGTAATAGCCACCTCCTTTTCCTGAAGGGTTTTCAAGGGCTGATGTCTATTTCTGATACTTTTCCAACGCTCACCCCATAGATATTCCCCCTATTACATCCCCCATACTATTTCGATTCACTTTTATTAACAATTTAATGAGGTACAACTCCCTACTCTTCTTTAATAGCCACCCTAATATCCTGAAAGTTTCTTTAGATCCAATTTTCACCTTTGATGTTTCTCTTAATCTCACTTTACATATACCACCCCTATTGCATCCCCCATACTGTTTAAATTCGGTTTGATTAAGATTTTGATGAGATATACCTTCCTGTAATAGCCACCTCCATTTCCTGAAGGGTTTTCAAGGGCTGATGTCTATTTCTGATACTTTTCCAACGCTCACCCCATAGATATTCCCCCTATTACATCCCCCATACTATTTCGATTCACTTTTATTAACAATTTAATGAGGTACAACTCCCTACTCTTCTTTAATAGCCACCCTAATATCCTGAAAGTTTCTTTAGATCCAATTTTCACCTTTGATGTTTCTCTTAATCTCACTTTACATATACCACCCCTATTGCATCCCCCATACTGTTTAAATTCGGTTTGTATAAAGTTTTTGATGAGATATACCTTCCTGTAATAGCCACCTGCATTTCCTAAAGGGTTTTCAAGGGCTGATGTCTATTTCTGATACTTTTCCAACGCTCACCCCATAGATATTCCCCCTATTACATCCCCCATACTATTTCGATTCACTTTTATTAACAATTTAATGAGGTACAACTCCCTACTCTTCTTTAATAGCCACCCTAATATCCAGAAAGTTTCTTTAGATCCAATTTTCACCTTTGATCTTTCTCTAAATCTCACTTTACATATACCACCCCTATTGCATCCCCCATACTGTTTAAATTTGGTGTAATTAAGATTTGATCTTCTTCAATATCCACCCTCATTTCTTGATCTTTTTTTGGAGCTCACCCCACAGATATTTAATGGAATTAACTTTTCTGTCTTTTCAGTGTTTCCTTAGCGTGTTAAAAAGTTGTTTCAGCGGATTGTGAAAAACTTTCTGGAGGTACCCGATGTTCTAGAAAAAATCTAAATACGAACTAGAAAGTAGTTTTTCTTTTTGAAGAAATCTAATCCAAATAATGTAAGAACCTTGACAATTCGTTCGTTATGTCTTGGTTCAACAAAGAAACCTGTCATCTCCAGCGAGCTATTTTTTCATGTTTGAAAACAGAAACTTCACTGGTGGATTCTCTTGATGTATCAATACCTTCTTCTTCGCTAATTGCGGTGGTTTTTGCTCGATTTCTTTGCTCAAACGTTGCAATAAGATCGGATAATACTCGCCGTTGACAGTCAATAAAAATTATCCTAGGATCTTCCCAAAAAACCGACGCGTTGACCTGAAAAAGGAACGGTCTTCGTAACTCAAATGAATATCTGCGTTAAATCGAAATACATTGTTTTTTAACTATAATATTTTAGTAAATTATAGTTACTAAATTCCATTTTTTGATTTATTATAACCAATAAATTATTATTTAACAATCAATCTCTAAAATCTGCATTCAAACACGGTGCCAAAGTTTGCAGATCAATACCGAAGAGTAAAAATTTGGTGTAGTACTGTTTCTGCACGTGTTGTCAAGCAATTTGAAACTGAGGCGAAGTTCTAATCAAACTAAAAGTTAGCAAGAATGTGGACGAGCGTTGCCTTGTAAGTGATATTAATTTCCCTTAAGGTAAAGTGATTTTATAGCCTAGACTTGCATTCAAATTTCGATACGAATATTGAATTCAAACCAAAAAAATAACATTAACATAAAGATACTTAGAAATATTTATTTTTCTCCATGAAAATAGTGAGTTTAAGCATGGAATACATGGTCCCAGAAATACCTTGCCAGACCTAGAGATGGCGGTAGTTGCTTTAAAAATACCGCTGAATTTAAAAGTACACAATCTATACAACATTTGTTTAAAGTTGTAAGACGCCATTTTGTTTAGTAATTGTTTGACAACCATCAATATTGAACGTTTCCTTATAGTATAAATACACAATAATTCCAAAAATAAGTAGTCAAATTGTTATAATAGTTTCAGTATATTATTGAACGTTTTCATTACAAGATAATCCGCGCTAAATACCGAACTCGTGCCATTTCTGTTTACAAACTATGCTTGTTAATATAGTAGCTTAAATTAAAATCTACTCGAATCAAAGGGACATGAAATTAAATTTTCGTAACAGTTCACTAGATATGAAATAACTCGTACGATGTATTTATGTAATTTGGAATAAATCCAGTTTTTCAATAATTGACAGTTTGACAGCTGACAAGGTAATTGGTGTGAAAAAAAAGCGTTATTGCTCTGCTTAAAAATATTTAATTACTTCTAGCCTATTATCTTATATTTTTATATTATATTCTTTGTAATTAAGTATTAAATTTGAAATATTTATTGATTAATATTATTGTTGAAAATATCTCTACGTTTTCTAATTTTCTATGGCGAACCACAGTTATTTATTTCGAGATAAAAAGAAGAAACGGTACGTACATAAAGAAGAATATACAGGGTGTCTCGCTGAAGAACTAACAAAGATCATATTGGTGAAATGTAGACAATTGTTGATATATATTCAATTGTATTTGTATAAGAAGTTTACTTAAAGGTTATTTAATGTCTAATATAAAAATTATATGGTTAAAAAATTATCGTAATTCGAAGCATCAGTTCTTCCATCTGCTATTCCGAAGCCATTCCCATGATCCCTTCTACGATTCCGCGATTCCGCTGCCGAAGCCGATCCACAAGTGGTAGTAGGCCATGCCTGACAGTTGCGCTTCGCCCCGCAGTTGCTCGTGGACGTCGCGTTTCACTTGTTTTCCCACTTTCGATTTTGTGTAAGTGCGGACACTTTTTTCCTCGTTTTTCAATTGATTTTTTTTTGTATAAAATTTACGGTAAACTGTCGGTTGTGATTTTCGGTTGTGAATCTGTGAGGGTGTCAATCATTCAACCTATTTATCGATCCACAAAGAAACGTATGAAATTTTGTTTAAAATATTTGATGATATTCGACAAGCAAATATGCTGCAACCGAAATTTTTATGCGCTGCCAAATCAGCCTCATAGAAATATTTCGAAATCTTTTAATTGTAGCGAATCAAAATATTGAAATATTTTTATTGAAAACATTAAATTAATTTCATTGCCAGGAATCTTATCAAAAATTTTTCGTTAAACCACAAATTTCATTTTACGGGTTAAGCTAGAATTTATGTAGTGCTAAATCTGGTAAATAGAGCGGATGTAAACATTAATAGGCTAAATCTAAAGTGATTAACAGCATGTTTTAGCCTCATGTCCGCTTAAACCGTTCTCAAAGTTACTACATTTTCACGATAGACGTTTTGGTAGCATTTGGGACGACCAAAAACTGCAACAACTAGCGATACAGTTTAAAACGTTCAAATGGTACTGGTTAACCATTGGATTGAGGTTTAGAAGAGGCTATCGCATGTGAAAAAAATATTTCCCAAGCCTTGACGCGGTTTATGGAAAATAATTTTTTACAGTACAATCCCGAAATGAATAAATTATCAATACAATGGATTGCAAAGTGCGAACCTGATCCGAAAAAGCCAAAGACGATTTCATCGGCCAAATTATTTATTTATCTTCTAATATGAGTTATATACAACAAACTAAGAGTCATGATAAGTCAGGGCCTGGATCGTTTTGCATTTTTAAAAATTCGTCCTGCACTTGAACTACTTTTCTAGAGGAGAAAGTTACAAAATTATATACAATTTTATGCAAACTATAGAGTGGGCAAGAACTTTTTCATCATTAACACAATTTACTTCTCTCGGGCGGCCGTTGAAGCCGTTGAGCACATAGACCTTCAGATAGACCCTCCGTGAACCACTTGACGTTACCAAAATCCGATGTCCTTTAAGTCGAACCCTTTGATGTCGTTAAGCAGGTTGTGGGGTTTGTGCAGGTGCAGGACACTCCCAGATAACGTGATCTGCAGTTTCGTCATCCTCCATGCACCAGTGGCACTCCGGATCATCCGTAATGCTCATGGTGACACAACTCATTTTATAATTGTAGCTTTTACAGCGCCTCAATGATCTAGGATGACTGTTTCTTTGATTATTGACATTGAAATGGATATTTTGTCCACATCAATCGGATTCACGCCTAGACCAATAATAAATTTTCTTCGTTTTGGTATTTCTGATAGGATTCGTGAAGAAAATGACTGAAATCTTGTGATTGCAAGAGTAGTTTCATTATTTTAAGCACAGCTGCTCTTTCAGCTTTTTCGACCATTTAATTTCCCTTAAAACGTTCTTGAATTGAACTGTGCCCGTCCCTGTATTAAGATATTGAATTCTTAATACAGTACAGGCTTGATTAATTAAGTCATTAGCATGTTAATAACGTCTTCTATACTAATTACAAAATTTCATCGTTAATCTTTCGGTTAAATTTACTCGCCAAAATATTTCCATCCAGAAGTTTTGGTAGGATTATGTAAAAGATTATTTAGAAATATGAACGTCTTCTAAACTTATTCATTACTATCACTTCAGAACAACCATATCAAAACTTTAGCATTAAATAAGGTCCCATAATCACGTTTTATTGTGATAAAGTTCGAAAATTTGAAGGATTCTAGCCATCATTTTGAAATAATCTACAATTTTATGGAGTCTTCCAGAATTCTGTGCCATATCAAAGTTCCATTTTTATAAATGTCACACCTTATATTTTATTGTATATTTGAAATCAGTCCATTACAATGATATACCTCCACAGGGTATTTAATAATTTATAACCAATTTTTCATAAAAATCAAAACAAGTTCAATACCCTGTACAATGTAAGAGAAATTATTTATTTCGTTAATATTCATGGAATCTAATATAGGATGAATCATTCCATTGAAATCGTTTGACTTTATTGGCTACTTTGAGCAAGCCATTGACGTGGATGACGTGGAAATTTTTCCAATACAAGAGGTAATTGATTTACTAGAAAATCTAAAAGTATACAACTCAGCAATTAATATCAAATAGAACATAGTTTCTGAGAGAGAGATGGTCATCACTGGGCCAAATCTGGTCTAAAAGGGGAGTGTGGTACCAGTACTTTTGAGTCCTTCAACGTCTCACAGTAGCGATTCGCAGTAATTATTCCAGAAGGCTTACACAACAACAACCCTTTCCTGTCCCAATAGGTACTAGCCAACACTTTGCCTGCACACAGAATTTACTTAAATTTCTTCGGCTTCGGCATTTCCACTGACAGAATCATTTTTTTGATTCCGGTGGCTGATAATACACCCAGTTAAGCTGAAATTTCTCGACCCGTTCAGTGAGTTCAGTACTAGTCCCCAATGACAACAAAGTTCTAAAATCCTCGCCATCGGTTCCGAAAGCATGAATAAATTTGTGGACTTCTTCAATAGATAGATAGAGTTCGTTGTAATGCGTTTTCCGAGTCCCACATGAAGACAACAAGGTTCATCTGGCTGATCGCAATCACTTCGTCCGGAAACGATAACCGGTTAGAACGTTCGTCATGGAAGCTTGTGCGTTCGTCAATGTCAACCAGAGGAACGTTTTTAGCACACAAAAAACGAATCACAGAACGTAATTAGCACTGTAGGTTAAATGGAAGGTCTGTTACATAGACAGTTTACGTGGGCTTTCGCTTAAAAGAGTTCCTGGCAACGGAAATTTTGAATAAACTCGTAAAATTCTTAAAAAATCGTATGAATAGATCAATAGTATCAAAATTAGTTATGCTTCTTTCATTTTTTATTAATAATGATGATATGTATTAGATTATTGTTGACAATTCGCCGAATTATGACACAAAAAATTCAATATATCTTCTTAATTATCCTGAATTTGTATAAAACCTCTTTATATTCTTATACGTTTCACAATGGCTTAAATTCCAATATTAATCACAAGTCTACTTTTATTGAAAAACTTTATTTTTTGATAAATGCTTTACGTAGCGTTTCATATCGATTATAGCTTTTGAAAGGATATGAAAACAGATCAGAAAACGCTCGAAAGGAAATTAGATAATCTTTCAAAACGTCGTTTGTTATTTTCTATTAGAACCCCGTACTTTATTAACTGAGGGTATGTGGAGAATGGTGTATATTGATTATATTTTTGTTTTATATTTTGATCAACTTTTGTAGAGGGTGATCGTGATGTGTATAACATATTAAATGAATCAGCTAATTCTTAATGATATTTTACAGTTTCCACGTTTTTTTATCCAATATCCTCGTGCTCAAACCATTTGATAAATCGACAAAATATCAATTCAATCGAAGGAGAAACCACAATACAACCATAATTCATTGAAAATGTCCACCCCTATTTGGTTTTAGGTCAATACCCAGTGCGCCATCCGATGTGAATGTTGACGATTTATCATCCCTTTTTTGAACAAATTTAACTGTTGAATTATAGGGGTTGGTTCGTTCCTACTTTTGCCATTTATAATAAAAAACGTATTTAATATAAATCATTAATCATATAACTTGACGATATAGTTATAAAAACGAGCAACCCTGATCCTTGAACTATCAAAAAAGATTTTTTCGATTAGAATAACGTCTGCCTTGTTTCTTTGTTAACATATTGATGCTCAAAACTTGTTCATAGTCTCTACAACGCTATGAAAAACGTGAAGTTTTTAAACTGAAACTCCAACTCCTCTTCAACTCTTATTCTTTATTTAAGAACCCTAACATAATTAAAAATTCGAGCGGCTAAGACCATCTCTCAATCAACAAGAAGAAGAAAGGCAACTTTACGTGCAACAACCCTTGATGGAACTCAAGTAAAACTTCCAGGAATCATTCTAGATAAAACACTTACTTGAAGCAGTCATATAGACAGGGAAATTTACAGAGCCAATGCCACTTATTCCAAGGTCTAACTTAAATTAAGATACACTAAATAGTTATTAAACTCATTGGATAAATCACAGCTCAGATAGAACTGAGCCATGCAACAGACCAGACTTAAATGTGATGCTTTTTGTCCACCCTATAGTTTGTTTGCACAATTTATACATACTCTGTTGCAATTTCGACAAATTTCTGATTTCCTTATTCAATTTGTTCCACAATAATTGGATTAGATGCTACGACCAAATCATTCCTTTCAAATACACTTTACACAGCTTGGAGGAATGCTTGGGATCGTTGTCATGTTGGAAATTAAATTTTCCGCCATTCTCTGTCTTCGTGCGTCCAATTTTCATGTTTTTTTACCCACCGCAATATCTTTATTTAATTTTGACGTCTTCCAAAAGGACCAGCTTCTCCAAATCTTCTGGATGCGTATTTTTTCATGTTGTAGTCTACGTTAAGTCGATTTTTTTTTTAATTTAGATTAATGCACAAGTTTCAACCGATAGTTCCTTGGTTTTATCCATTTAAAAAAACTTACTAGTCTTTATTTTGTGGAAAGGAAACTTCGTATTCTGATCTGCAACAGCCTTAGAGACGATGCTAAACATATCACTCCTTCACCATATGGAGAAAGAAGAGTCGTTTAGAGGCGCCCAAAAGCTAATCCAGACGAAAATTGAAGCTCAAAAATATAACTGGTATCCTAAGAATTCTAGAATCAATAAATCTAAGGACCAAATATATAGACACAGGCATTCCATTCGATAATCAATGACCGTCAATCAGATTGGGAGAAGATCAGAAGACTCGACAAGAGTCTACACAAATTTTCTTCGTTAGATCAGTGATTTCTAAAGTAAAGTCTAGGTAAACTCTATTGATTAACAGATCGTGATATTTGTTGACGAGTTTTGGGAATAACGTTGAAATGTAGTAACCAGTAATATCTTGGATGTAGTCCAGAAGGTATAAAAGTTTGAGAACCATTGTGGGTATCGAAAATAACTTCAAAAAATCCCATGGATTGTATTTAATCCCTGGTAATAATATTTGAAGCGTGTTATCCAATATATTTCATTGATGAAATTTTTTTTTTCTATTAGAAAACAAGATTCTCTTAAATATCTAGAAAGTTTGTCCCTTTTGCTTCGTAGTATCAAGGGATCTATCACTTTCCCTTTGAAATACATCGTCTTTGAAATGTCCAAAGAAAACAGAAATTTGTTTGAATTGCACCTACGGAACGAAAACATTTTTTCCTTGCTGTTAGAAATTCGATGTTTTGTTAAATTTAAGATCAATGGAGTGAGGTTAGGTTAAATTAGAAGATTTTTAGTGAAATTATCATCAAGCTATTGAGAAGCAAAACTAAAAACGTCAACATATTTAAAAATCTTGCGTCTGTGGCAAATCTATTTTATTATATTGGTAATGCCTTGGACAATATTTTTATACGACCCCAAAAAAGTGTTTGATAGGCTATGGCTAGGAAACACTCTTCCAAAATTGTTTTTCATGTGATCTTCTCTATTTTACAGTGTAAAAAATACTAGCGAGTATTCCTAACCTAACCTAACCTAAACAAATATTTATTTTGCAGATAAACTTTGACATTATTGACGATACACCCTCCATTTTGTAAATCATGAGGCACGTAAAGTAAAGAAAGAATACGGAACATATTTATATTTTTTTATATTAAACATAACTTCTTTTCAATAAACTCTTTTAATTATTTTCTTTGAAATTATAGATTGAAGCTTTATTCTATAACAAAATCTATCGACATTTTGACAGGTGGTTAAAGATAGGAAAAGACGCATTCCTGTTTTTAGATTATATTAATTGACATTTGACTTACAAATATGAAAGAATTTGACAATTAGTTTTATTATTTGAAGATGATCAATTTGAATAATTTGTTTTATCAGTTATTTATATTAACATTTTCACCCAAAAACTCTTAAATAAAAAACGTTTTTTGGCACGACGCGTTGTTGTATTGGCCCATGTTTCATATCGTCACAGATTTGTCTATTTTGAGTATATTTTCATGTACTTTTGAATATTGATGAATGTCTATTCCTCATTTTCTCTTTGAAATTTTTCACCACGTGTCCAAAATTAATTTATTATCACCACAGATTTAAATATTTCAAGTTCCTTTTGGGTACTTTCTTCAAATTGATTTTCACGATAGAATTTCCTATTATCTATAATTAATTTATTCTTTTAAAGGTTTTACTATACTAATATACCAAAATCTATACTATTACGAATATACTGGGTTGACATTCAATTAAAAAACAAAATGTAAAAAGACGAAAAATGTTCGACCAAAATTTCGATAGGTAATCATCGTTGCTAAACAAATATTGAAAGTTAAAGCTGATACTGTCGAGAAATCATCCTTATCTATATAACCAGTACGACAAGTTCGAAAAGTAAAAACAGATTTTTCAGAATAGGAGAAGGAAAAGTTGGAAAAAAAGTGAAAATAAGCCTTCTTCTTACAGCAAAGCTGTTGCAAGATCATCAACATATTTCATTTCATCTACGATGAAAGTTTGTTCCTTATTTTAGCTTTAAAATTTCTCATACCGCTTAAAAACACACACATAGACAGATTTTAATATTTTATTTGCTTTTTGGGTACTTTTTTCAACATGATTTTCACGATGGAATTGCAAAAACTCGTGTAAACACCCGAAGTTTTCACTGATTTAAATATCAACTTTTTAATCATACCTTGTATATTAACTTTTAAAAAAATAGTGATTTTAATTGCGAAATTTGAACTTAAATATTCTTTTTTATCAATTTTTATCAATTTTCATCAATCTCATCAGGCACCGAAACAAATGGCTGTTGAATAACTTAAAAGAGCGAGTTAAAGTCATCTGGGTGTAATATAGAATTACTCCAAGTGAGAGTGGAGTGTCATCAAACCACAAAGAAGCATAAATACAACATACAACTGCGATGAGGACCCGGCTGCGACTAGATCGATCGCACTTAAGGGTGCGGATAAAAGGAAAACTAGGGTTGGATCGGCTCGCTGATAAATAAAAATAGAACGTTAATTTCAAGCATTCAGAATAGATATGATCATATTAATGATTATAATCAAACTTTATACACTAAATTATGTCATTATATATGTTTCAACACATTCTAAACTAAAGAAAAAGTTTAGAGGTTTAATTTCGTGACTAGTACAAGATTTCTCCGAGCCAATTCATAGCGGCAATTTCGACATTATGTAAATACTGCAGTACGTTAAGTGGACGGACATTGTCTTGTATAAGGATGAAGTTTTCGTTGATGGAACTGGCTTAGAAAAAATTAATCGGTTCGCCGTTAATCTCCCCGCTCCACTGCCAGTTTCAATAAAAACCAACTCGGTTTTAGCTTCAATAGAACTTCTTGAAACCTCTTGAAAAAGCCACGTTTTCTTTATTTCTATCTCAAGTTCTTCTTTAGATTCCTCCTCTTCTAAAGCTCCCATGCAAGCAAATTCTGCATTCGTCCGAAAAGAGAACGGAGCCCAATTGTTCATCATTCGAATCAACATGTTCTCTGGCAAACCAACTCGGTTTTAGCTTCAATAGAACTACCCATTCAAACCTCTTGAAAAAGCCACGTTTTCTTTGTTTCTGCATCCAGTTTTTCTTTAGATTCCTCCTCTTCTAAAGCTCCCATGCAAGCAAATTCTGCATTCGTCCGAAAAGAGAACGGAGCCCAATTGTTCATCATTCGAATCAACATGTTCTCTGGCAAACCAACTCGGTTTTAGCTTCAATAGAACTACCCATTCAAACCTCTTGAAAAAGCCACGTTTTCTTTGTTTCTGCCTCCAGTTTTTCTTTAGATTCCTCCTCTTCTAAAGCTCCCATGCAAGCACATTCTGCATTCGTCTGAAAAGAGAACGAAGCCCAATTGTTCATCATTCGAATCAACATGTTCTCTGGCAAACCAACTCGGTTTTAGCTTCAATAGAACTACCCATTCAAACCTCTTGAAAAAGCCACGTTTTCTTTGTTTCTGCCTCCAGTTTTTCTTTAGATTCCTCCTCTTCTAAAGCTCCCATGCAAGCACATTCTGCATTCGTCCGAAAAGAGAACGAAGCCCAATTGTTCATCATTCGAATCAACATGTTCTCTGGCAAACCAACTCGGTTTTAGCTTCAATAGAACTACCCATTCAAACCTCTTGAAAAAGCCACGTTTTCTTTGTTTCTGCATCCAGTTTTTCTTTAGATTCCTCCTCTTCTAAAGCTCCCATGCAAGCAAATTCTGCATTCGTCCGAAAAGAGAACGGAGCCCAATTGTTCATCATTCGAATCAACATGTTCTCTGGCAAACCAACTCGGTTTTAGCTTCAATAGAACTACCCATTCAAACCTCTTGAAAAAGCCACGTTTTCTTTGTTTCTGCATCCAGTTTTTCTTTAGATTCCTCCTCTTCTAAAGCTCCCATGCAAGCAAATTCTGCATTCGTCCGAAAAGAGAACGGAGCCCAATTGTTCATCATTCGAATCAACATGTTCTCTGGCAAACCAACTCGGTTTTAGCTTCAATAGAACTACCCATTCAAACCTCTTGAAAAAGCCACGTTTTCTTTGTTTCTGCCTCCAGTTTTTCTTTAGATTCCTCCTCTTCTAAAGCTCCCATGCAAGCACATTCTGCATTCGTCTGAAAAGAGAACGAAGCCCAATTGTTCATCATTCGAATCAACATGTTCTCTGGCAAACCAACTCGGTTTTAGCTTCAATAGAACTACCCATTCAAACCTCTTGAAAAAGCCACGTTTTCTTTGTTTCTGCCTCCAGTTTTTCTTTAGATTCCTCCTCTTCTAAAGCTCCCATGCAAGCACATTCTGCATTCGTCCGAAAAGAGAACGAAGCCCAATTGTTCATCATTCGAATCAACATGTTCTCTGGCAAACCAACTCGGTTTTAGCTTCAATAGAACTACCCATTCAAACCTCTTGAAAAAGCCACGTTTTCTTTGTTTCTGCATCCAGTTTTTCTTTAGATTCCTCCTCTTCTAAAGCTCCCATGCAAGCAAATTCTGCATTCGTCCGAAAAGAGAACGGAGCCCAATTGTTCATCATTCGAATCAACATGTTCTCTGGCAAACCAACTCGGTTTTAGCTTCAATAGAACTACCCATTCAAACCTCTTGAAAAAGCCACGTTTTCTTTGTTTCTGCCTCCAGTTTTTCTTTAGATTCCTCCTCTTCTAAAGCTCCCATGCAAGCACATTCTGCATTCGTCCGAAAAGAGAACGAAGCCCAATTGTTCATCATTCGAATCAACATGTTCTCTGGCAAACCAACTCGGTTTTAGCTTCAATAGAACTACCCATTCAAACCTCTTGAAAAAGCCACGTTTTCTTTGTTTCTGCCTCCAGTTTTTCTTTAGATTCCTCCTCTTCTAAAGCTCCCATGCAAGCAAATTCTGCATTCGTCCGAAAAGAGAACGGAGCCCAATTGTTCATCATTCGAATCAACATGTTCTCTGGCAAACCAACTCGGTTTTAGCTTCAATAGAACTACCCATTCAAACCTCTTGAAAAAGCCACGTTTTCTTTGTTTCTGCCTCCAGTTTTTCTTTAGATTCCTCCTCTTCTAAAGCTCCCATGCAAGCACATTCTGCATTCGTCTGAAAAGAGAACGGAGCCCAATTGTTCATCATTCGAATCAACATGTTCTCTGGCAAACCAACTCGGTTTTAGCTTCAATAGAACTACCCATTCAAACCTCTTGAAAAAGCCACGTTTTCTTTGTTTCTGCCTCCAGTTTTTCTTTAGATTCCTCCTCTTCTAAAGCTCCCATGCAAGCAAATTCTGCATTCGTCCGAAAAGAGAACGGAGCCCAATTGTTCATCATTCGAATCAACATGTTCTCTGGCAAACCAACTCGGTTTTAGCTTCAATAGAACTACCCATTCAAACCTCTTGAAAAAGCCACGTTTTCTATATTTCTATCTCTAGTTTTTCTTTAGATTCCTCCTCTTCTAGAGCTCCCATGCAAGCATATTCTGCATTCGTCTGAAAAGAGAACGAAGCCCAATTGTTCATCATTCGAATCAACATGTTCTCTGACAAACCATAGATGCTGCTCGATGGGTTGGGGTTAATTTGGGGCCAGTAGCTGGACTTTTAAGCTCAAGGTTAGCTGCATTAAGTGTTCTTCTGCTTGTCCAGCCACTCCTGAGCTCTTATTGTACCAATGAGGACCCCATTTCGCAGCGATGTGCTGATAATGAATCAGTCATATCTTTTGGACAAGCACTTTTTTCTCTGGGACCGTGTCCTTCGATGTAAGTGACCAGTCTCTTGGTAAAGACGGTAAACTGTGGAAACAGCAGACTTATTCATGTTGAACGCACTGGTTACTCCAGCCTCATCGCAATGGAATGACCGCTTGAGCAGTTTCATCTGTTGTTTCATCAATTTTCAGGTAGAATTCTGGTTTTGTAGTTAACAAAGATGTGTAAAGGTTGACGTTTGATAGCTAACTTATAGTGGTGAGTCAATTTAGAGCTAATAGATTTATGTCCAAACTTCAATACGGTTTCAAACGATTCAGACGAAGTCCGTTTCTGTCTTAGAAATGCCTTTATATTGCGAACCGAATTTTGCACGGCACGCTTACACCCGGGTCTCAAGAACTAGGACTTTTTTAAGGATTTTTTTTTTCGTGTTTCTCAACTGTGTTATTAGGTAATTGTACCATTTAACATTCGATAGATTGTAAACGACAGATCGATTTGATTGGTTGTGCAACCTAAAATAAAATTCGAGTTTTGTCTTTACTTAATTGTCTTTTTATTGTTTGCTCTTTAAGATGTTTTTAGAAACATTCGTGTCGTTTCACAGCAGAATAAGATTGGTTTCTTCATACATCACTAATCATCGGAAAAATAATTGCTAGGACTCTGTAAGGACCTTTATTCTGATCATAGAAAATTGGAGAACTTCCAATGAAACCTATCAAAACTTTTTCGTTATATTTAAATGTATTTGGGTCTAAATTATTCAACTTTTCGCAGATTTATATGTATAATGAGCGTGTTTGGATTCGTGTTTAGGTTAGATTGGTACAAGCAACCTCGATCTTTGAGCATAGCTCACCCAAAGCCGTAGGTTCATTGTTATATCCTTTGGAAACAAGCACCAGCAGAGAAGAAGCTCGATGGTATCTTCTTCTTTTTGCAATACGATTGATCTTCTGGATTTAGTCTTTCGTGTCCCTTATCAATCATTTATTTTCTGTTTAATAGTTTTAGCCAAATCGCTCTTAATATACTGGAATCAATGACTATACATCCTGATGTTTATCTCTGATTCTTATGTCAATAGCATCGTTCAACAACTCCAACAGCAACATCTCTTTCCTCGTCTCAGGAGGTTGCATCGAGAAGGGTCTTTACCATTTTTAACACTGCCTGTGTGGATGATTGTTTCTACTAGACAACCCTCTTGATTGTTTAAATGAAGATTAAAAACCACTGAATGATCGTCGACTGAAACTGTGGACGAGATGGTTACCGCGTTTGATCACAGCATCGATAAGATGTCTCCATCACAGATCAAAACAATTGATTCAAAAGGTAGAACCAGTTCCAAAGTAGGAAAGACTGTTCTATGTGCAGGCAAGTTCATGTCGTCGTTATTTTGAGATGCTCTTGGGATAATTTTCATCGACTGTCTTGAAAAAGGAAAAACTATCAACGGCGATTATTATGCAGAATTATTGCAACGTAATTAAGCTAAAATGGCCATATTTGGCTAAGAAGAAAGTGTCGTTTCATCAAGACAATGCACTACCTTACATATCCGTTATAATGGTCAAAAATTGATGAATTAAAATTTGAATCGCTACCTCACGCACTCTATTCGCCAGATTTAGTCCTCTCGGATTATTTTCTGTTATAAAACTTGTAAAAGTAGCTTCCAACATTGAAGAGGTGATGTCTACAGTTAATATCTACGTTGAAGTACTTGACGATTCCTATTTAAAAAATGGTATCGTGAATCGCTTTTTTTGGACAAGGAACTTCTGGAACCATCCTCGTATATGTAATCCTTTTATATTCTAATATGTATATAACATACTTTGGCACTTAGTCGGTTATAAATTACAATTATTTCATATGTTATACTAATTAACATTTTAATTTCTTTATTCACAAAGCTGATTATACGTTTATAATTTATGCTACACCTGTAGGATTCCACGCATTCCTCAAGGCTTGGGTGGATCAATAAACAAACGTACACAACTAAAAGTTGTTAATCTCAACGACGACACCGTTTTAGTTTCTATTCAGACTGATTAAATGATTTCTTTCCATTCTTAATTATATTAAGAAGAAAACAAATTTTCGGTTCCCTATTTTTTTGCCGGACTGGTGTTAAGAATTTGATCTATTGAAGGAAAGTGCAATGTCGGTTGCTGTACACGAATCAAAAGTTCATGGTTCGGACCGCTATTTGTAGCGAATCGATGAATATGAGTTTGAAGAAAGTTAGCTCAAAAAAGCCTAAATTACTTGTTCAAAAAATTGGAATTTGCTACATAATGGAACTGAAATAATCAATTTCCAGAATTTGAAAATCTAATTTCAACCCTCGCAGTAATTCTTATTCATAGACCTATGAAAAGATGAAGTATGGTCTAGAGTCGGAATTTTCGTACACTGCATGGATCATCATGTTTTGAGAACAAATAATAATCGGATAAGTTGAGATCAGGACTATATGGTAGATGTTCAATTTCTGTGAAGCCACATTCGTGTACAGTAGCCTTGAAAAAAGAAACTGTAAGGACTCAAACATTGTCATGAAGTAAGAGTCTCTTTGACTCAACTACCTTAGTCAGAGTAAACGCCGCGTTCAAATTTGTATTTGATTCCTTACAGATAATCAAAAGGATACTCCCGCAGACCCAAAATATTATAGCCCCAACTTTTTTTGGTACTTTTCTTTTATTTTCTGGTGTCAGTCACTTAAAACGCTAATTTAATGTTTTCTGGAATAGTAACCTTCACAGGAGCCCCCCGCATGCGGGTGATCTTTCAATAATTCTAAATCCCAGCGAAACAAATTGTTAATTATTGAAAATAGTGGATTCGAGTCATCTTAAACAGCCTTGTATCTCTCCTTTGGATTAAAAGCAAGTAGATTATTAGATAAAAGTTGCTTTCGACAGAGGATTCGAACCTCCGATCTCCGTATTGGAAATAAAGCACTTTGACAACCTTACCAACTACACCGTTACGACTTGATACAAGTTTCGACGAGATGTAGGTATATAAAACGGCGAATCCAATATACAATTATATTTTCTTTTGACATGAAATCAATGAATTGATAAAAAATTCTGTATTTACGGAAAAATTAACGATTTAGGAAAACTTTGTGACAAATTTTCTTGGTGCAAAGAATTTATTAGCGAGTTGTTGTTGGGTTGGGTTGGGAATAGAGCTTCCATCAGGTCATTTTCTAGATAAAAAAGCGTTTCAAGTAAATGGATTCTAGCGATGCTGGTAGTTTACTATTGGGTATTAAATAGGAACCATCCAGGAGCTAAATTCGTCAGAGCGATAAATTTATTCGAAACAATTTCATATATTCATATATATTTCAAACAACGGCGACGAAATATTTTGATAAATTTGTTTTTCCCACCAAAAAAACGATGAAATAAACAAATGGCAGGTTTATGTTGTTTGCACGCGAAAAATGTTCTCCATATTTTGAATTGACGTCGTTTTACAGACGAATATTTATCCAACTTTCGAGGATGAATCAAATTTTTTCAGTTTCAAGTTTATCGGTTCCTGGCATGACTTTTCACAATATGAAAATAACGTTTTCTGGTCGGAATAGATTAATAGATATTCCCACGTCATTATTTCCGGAGTTTTTAGTACTTTCTTCTAGAACTTATTATGTTTGTGTGACAAACAATACATTCAAGTCACAAATATAACAGTAAAACCCGCATTTTGTTGACGGCGATTTTTCAATTTTTCTTGGATCAGATATATTTTTGAAAATACGGTACATTTAGCTTTAAACTTCAAGGACGTTATCAAGAAAATAATTTTCTATGGAAACTTTCATAAAATTTCAATGCACATATTCAATAAAATCTTCTACATTAATAAATTTAGAAATATAATCGTTGTTGGGTAAAATACTTATGGAATCCTCCTCGTATTTGGTTGTGTATCGAATATTTTCACAGATTTTTCTTTCAAAAAGCACAAATAGAATTTAAATCGTCAAACTTTGGTGACGTGGTCATGACAATAGTTAATGTCGTGTAAATATTATCGAATGCTGCGTTTTTATTGGTTAGAAATTAACACGACCTGCTAATTTAAATTTACGTCATCTCCGCATTGTTTTATACTTTCAAGAATATAAGTGAAAGAGAATGTGGGGAAATAAGAGAAACGGTATTAAATTTTAATTATTCGAAAAGGTTCCTGAAGTACAAATCAATGTAGTTAAGTAAATTCGCCAAATTCCGCAGTGGAGAGAAATTATTTCAGACAGTTTTTATGTTAAATTATATTTCTTGTCTTAAACTTAAAAATTCAAGAGTATTTCGTTGTGTTTTTAAAAAAATTAATCACATACTCAACAATTTTTCAGATATTTTAAACAAATCGCGCAATCAAATACTGTGTTCATCGAAATACATTATTTTTTATTCCGTTAAAATCGCGTTGGAGTACACTTGAATTTACTACGCGAACAAAAGCACTAACGAACGCGTACATTATGTAAATACGACTATTGTGAAAATACGGTTACGCCATCTTTTATTTATCAATACAAGCGTTTCGATGTTACGAGAAAAATGCGAAAAGTTGCAGGAAAAGATCGTGTTTGAAGACGAAACGTCCAAAGCAACTGTATCTGAACCATGGTGAACGATGTGGCAAGCATTTTCAAGGTCTATCGAAATACTCGTAGCCTTTTTCGAGTATTATTCTGCAAGGTAAATATGACATAATCGTAGCTAGTTTGACAAAGAATTAAACGTTTTTAGCTTCGTTGTACTTTTAATAAAGATTCTTTATGATATAAACATGTTTTTTTATTATTATTATTTATATTTTTTTTATTTCAAAACTGCTTTATAAGATGTCTCCGTTGACGAAGTTGATTAGACTCTGAATTTTAATGTTCTGCTTCGTAGATCCCTTAACCTTAAACTCCAAAGTCGTAAAAAGCCAATATGAACTTACAAGTTGAACTTACGCGAGGACAAGGTTCGTAGAAACCAAAATTACGTTCATAAAATTGTTAAACATTTAAAAGTTAGTTTAGGAATCAAAGTGAACAAACAATATGTATAATTAAACAAAGCGTGAATTGAATTTGATCGTAAATTGTTATTTATTGTGTAATCTAGAAGGTAACTTTTGTATAATTCACCTCAAAATATGGTTGAAATCGGTGTTAAATGAATAAAATGCCAAATCAGCTTTGAGGCGGTACCGCATAAAGATTTAGTCACTTCAGAAAGCTCTCTTCAATACAGCTTCGTTATAGCAATTTTTCTCTTTTATATTACACAAAAACCGTCGCAAATAAAGGGGAAATTAATGCTTGTACCTCTGGATGGGGCTGAGAAATCTAAAAGCTGAATTACGTGCAAAAAAATCTAATCTCTTACGAATCGCGAACACCTGGAATCCTTTGCAACATTTCTACTGAACATACAGTTTATCTAGCACCACAACAATGCTCAATATTACATTTTATGGTCCTTCGAGCCGTAAAATAATCCGAAAACCACGAAAATCTCATATAATTATGTGTGTTGATGTAATAGAGTGTCCAGTTTCAATAAAATTTAACGTTGAATTAGAAAGCTGTGATGATTATATTCTAGAGGTAATTCGAGATATTTCTTTTTTTTTAAAATGATTGATCTTCAAAAATTTGTTCTTTGAGATTATTTTTAAGGGGAATACAATGAAATATTTTCGTTTGGGGCATATTAGAATCGATAAATAAATAATACCAAGTTTAGATAGCAACTAATTAAAAAAATAACTTTCCGGAACTGTTTTCAATATTCCTACTGAGCATACTGTTTATCTAGCACTACAACAATGCTCAATATTACATTTTATGGTCCTTCGAGCCGTAAAATAATCCGAAAACCACGAAAATCTCATATAATTATGTGTGTTGATATAATAGAGTGTCCAGTTTCAATAAAATTTAACGTTGAATTAGAAAGCTGTGATGATTATATTCTAGAGGTAATTCGAGATATTTCTTTTTTTTTAAAATGATTGATCTTCAAAAATTTGTTCTTTGAGATTATTTTTAAGGGGAATACAATGAAATATTTTCGTTTGGGGCATATTAGAATCGATAAATAAATAATACCAAGTTTAGATAGCAACTAATTAAAAAAATAACTTTCCGGAACTGTTTTCAATATTCCTACTGAGCATACTGTTTATCTAGCACTACAACAATGCTCAATATTACATTTTATGGTCCTTCGAGCCGTAAAATAATCCGAAAACCACGAAAATCTCATATAATTATGTGTGTTGATGTAATAGAGTGTCCAGTTACACAAGAAACTTTGTTTGTGAAGTAAAAGAAGTCAAAAATTCGTTATTACGTCAATTTTTTTATTAATCTCAACTTAAAAATGCGAAAAATACGACTCACGATTCAAAATACATTAATTAAATGAAAACAAACCAAAATATTTCAATATAACATGATGGATAGTTATTAAACTTCTGGGTAAACAGGTCCGTTTAGGATAGCACAAATAACGGGGTTTGTTTGTAGTCTGTAGAAACCATTTTCACCCCATTTCGTTCCCCATGAATTCTTAATTATCCAATAATCTTTTCCATTCTCGTTACCATAGCCCACTAGCAAAACTGCGTGATTTGGGGCGGCATTTGAGCAATCGGTTTCGTCGAAAATTCCACCTTTGTACAATTGTAAAGCTACATCGGCGCTAACAGGAACCGAAATAGGGCCAACAGAAGCTGAAAATTGAATAAATACAAGAAATATAGTCCAAACAAAAATTAGAAAAAAAATTTTTAGTTTTACTCGACTATTAAAAGAGGAATAGCTAACTACGTGCTGCTCTGAATAGTTTTTTGTAGTTCGAAATGTAATAACTGATTCTTGGTTTCCTTTTAGTATAGAATAAGCCGTTGGTCTAAGAGGAACTACCCTAAACTGCATCAGCTTCCGATTCCTTCGCGAAATTCATACGAAACTCACCGCTAGACCGCGGAGCGCCTCTACTTCAGGTCACAACACTGAAGCCTTTTCGTTAACTTAGGTTAGGTACTTAGATCCTTTGGGATCGCGGAGCAACTCCACTGGAAGCCGCTAAGCGACCTGATGGCGAGCCGTTCGGAAATTTTCCATCATTATAATGAAATTTTTTTGCTGAGCGAGATCAAATCTCGTCATATTTGTTAATTTATTTCTCTGCTATACCGTTGTTTAAACAAATATCAAACTATTACCAACTTAAACAGACCATTATATAAATCGAGATTTAGGGGATGGAAAGGGGAGAAAATTTAAAATATATTGAAAAAATCTTACCGACAGCACTCTTTAGTTTATCTATGGTAGCATCAGCTATAGCGACTACATTTTTAGCGTACAAAACAATATTGCTGGAATTGCGATGACAACGATCAGCCTCTGCGATGTAAGGGTAAGATTCTTCTGAAGAAACCCCATGATCTAATACGTAATCAAAAGCGTAATTGATAGATCCCCCATAACAACCATTATTGTTGTATAAATTCGAACAATCTATTAGTTCTTGTTCACTGAGCGGAATAGAAATATTATTTTTCAAAAAGTTTTGTCCTTCAAGTGCACCAGTCTGCAGAAATATAATAAAATTAAAAACATCTATTTTAGGGTAATTTGTAATAATGGAAACTAATGCTACTAGGGTGAGTTTGTATATAAAAATAACGAGCTGCTAACACGATTTCGACCATCATGTGTTGAGACAAACAGTGACGAGTTGAGGATGAGCAACGATCTCAAAATGAAATGAAAAACGTGCTAAAAGTTCAAAAATTTCTTAAATCAAATCGGCGTATATAAACTCATGTACACTACGACCAAAAAATCCACTTTTCTTGTTGTGTCCTCAGTGTATATACGCTCCAAATTGTAACTCTCTGGACCTACGAAGACGTATCAACTTCTGCGTAAAACAATCTGCTAAATCTAACGTCTTCAGGTGTATATTGAAGAGGAAGTACCCAGCCAATACTTTTATTATTCTACAGCTGTTGGCACTAAAAGGTCCTTTGAAGGGTTAATTCGTCTTATTTGGTCAGCTACTTCACTTCTCTCCACTCCAGTAATCTCCAGGGAAGATACCAGAGGTCAAGGGAAAAGAGGTAGACCAAAAAACGGTGAATAGAAATAGATGAAGGAGATAAAAGATCTATTGGGTTCACTTTTGTTGTTGTGATCTCTGTGTTTACGCTCCCAGTTGTAACTCTCTGGACCTAAGAAGACGTATCGTTCTCTGCGTAAAAGAATCTACTAAATCCAACGTCTTCAGGTATTTATTGAAGCGGAAAGACCCAGCCAAGACTTCTATTATTCTATAGCTGATGGCACTAAAAGGTCCAGGTCCTTTGAAGGGTTAATTCGTCTTATTTGGTCAGCTACTTCACTTCTCTCCACTCCAGTAATCTCCAGGGAAGATACTAGAGGTCAAGGGAAAAGAGGTAGACCAAAAAACGGTGAATAGAAATAGATGAAGGAGATAAAAGATCTATTGGGTTCACTTTTGTTGTTGTGACCTCTGTGTTTACGCTCCCAGTTGTAACTCTCTGGACCTAAGAAGACGTATCGTTCTCTGCGTAAAAAAATCTACTAAATCCAACGTCTTCAGGTATTTATTGAAGCGGAAAGACCCAGCCAAGACTTCTATTATTCTATAGCTGATGGCACTAAAAGGTCCAGGTCCTTTGAAGGGTTAATTCGTCTTATTTGGTCAGCTACTTCACTTCTCTCCACTCCAGTAATCTCCAGGGAAGATACCAGAGGTCAAGGGAAAAGAGGTAGACCAAAAAACGGTGAATAGAAATAGATGAAGGAGATAAAAGATCTATTGGGTTCACTTTTGTTGTTGTGACCTCTGTGTTTACGCTCCCAGTTGTAACTCTCTGGACCTAAGAAGACGTATCGTTCTCTGCGTAAAAGAATCTACTAAATCCAACGTCTTCAGGTATTTATTGAAGCGGAAAGACCCAGCCAAGACTTCTATTATTCTATAGCTGATGGCACTAAAAGGTCCAGGTCCTTTGAAGGGTTAATTCGTCTTATTTGGTCAGCTACTTCACTTCTCTCCACTCCAGTAATCTCCAGGGAAGATACCAGAGGTCAAGGGAAAAGAGGTAGACCAAAAAACGGTGAATAGAAATAGATGAAGGAGATAAAAGATCTATTGGGTTCACTTTTGTTGTTGTGACCTCTGTGTTTACGCTCCCAGTTGTAACTCTCTGGTACCTAAGAAGACGTATCGTTCTCTGCGTAAAAGAATCTACTAAATCCAACGTCTTCAGGTATTTATTGAAGCGGAAAGACCCAGCCAAGACTTCTATTATTCTATAGCTGATGGCACTAAAAGGTCCAGGTCCTTTGAAGGGTTAATTCGTCTTATTTGGTCAACTACTTCAGTTCCTTCCACTCCAATAATCTCCTGGGAAATTTTATTCTTCTTATCTAGTTCGTGAATGGACGAAGACAAACTCTTGAAACGAGTTGCACGGAAGATACCAGAAGTCAAGGTAAAAGAGGTAGACCAAAAAACGGAGGAGGGAAATAGAGGATAAAGATTTTAGAGAAAAAAACATCCAGAGCTGGAGAGAAAAAGCAAGAAACCGAAAGAATTGGAGAGAAGTTACAAAGCTATTTAGATTTTATGACATTGGAGCTCACAGCTGCTTGATTATCAGACAATATGACCATCTTCTGTTTGCGAAATCGTAGATACAAATTTTTGTTACGAGCAATAAGAAAATCGTTTTGGTGTGGTGAAATCGCAGCTGTGTAAAAACTGGTATTATAGGTTACATCGTCGACAACATAAATAACTAACATTAATAAATTATACTTACAGAACTGAAAGACCAGCACGCACCGCAAGTACCTTGATCTTTAACAGCAAGAACAGCTCCCGTTGTTCTCCAATCGACAGATTCCGGAGCTGTAATACCGGAAAAATCTTTCGATTTGGTGTTAATTATTGGTTTAACGCTTACTTGCTTATCAAGCATATTTTTAAATTCGTCTTGTGTAATGTCTGCAAATTTGGTGACGCCCATATAATAAGAACTTTCACCTTTATCGTAGTTGGCGTTATGTTCTCGAATTCTCTTCAAGTTGGATTTGAATATTTGGAATCTTAATCTCTCTTCTAAATAAGATTCGAAGGATTTTTCATATTTTATCTGAAATAACATCGCAAATTCGCTTTTTACATTATAAGAAAATTTATAGGTTATCCTGTATTATTAAATAGAATAATTCTGGTCATAGTATTAACAAAACTACTGTTCAATGAATTAATTATCCATCTAAACTGAAATATCAAGTAATAAATGTTGAATTACATACGTAATTGCGCGTACTAGAAAAAAATTATTATCAATCTGCTTCGTTGTTGACGCCTGTCGAAACATCTTGCCAAAGTTTGCCAAATACCTCGAAATTCAAATCAACAAACTAATAAACAACAAATGGAAAACATGATAAAATGATATTGAAAATAAAACGAAATTTGTTCCAAAAGTCCAAATTGTGATTAGGTCGATTGCAATATCAGATCAATCAGTTTCAGCACTAGACTCGATTTTGGGATGATGAAGAATCAATACACCCCGAGGTTTGTCTTTGTCTTCAAAATAAACCCCAACTTTAACAATCTCTTATTCCTTGGAGCTAAATATCTGTTCTTCGGGAGTTGTAAAGAACCAGCGGCTAGATCTGGGATCTATGTGACCAAAGAAGACAGTAATATTTCATCTGTGTAACAACTCTTCAAGTAATCTAAATTTTAGACCATAAGGAAATTCTAGCGACGTTTAACTTTGTTATTACTGATAGATCAAAGTATGGATAACGCACAAGCCGTTCAGTACTTTTTCTTTGGGGATTCTTTTAGTATATTTTATATAATGCGATGTTGAGAAGGCGCGGCTCGTGAACGGCTACAGAATGAGTGGTAGAGAAATCAAAATCCTGTGCTTTACCGATATCTACCGGAAATGAAGATATGCATATGCATGACAACATCGAAAGAGCCCATAGACCCAAAATCACTCAAAACCATAAACTGGTAAAAGTAACAAAGAATAAATCTCCAATTGGAGTAGAGACCTATCGTGGAAAAAAGAAGAAGATGTAGAGATAGAGAATAATACTTCAACTTACTTTGAAAGACTCCCATTGTTTTTTATCCGATAATCCATAGGTTGCCACAATAATCAAGGGAATTACTAAAAGAATCTTCATGATTTTAACGAAAAATTTACAAAAATTCACCGCTTAATATTTCTCGATACAATTGAAAAGATTTTACAAATTGTATATATACTACTAATAAATCACGTGGCTATATCAATAATTATCTTATTTCAAGTGTTTCCATCCAAAATCATTCAGTTATAGATAAAATTATACAAGATCTGTTTCTGAGATACCATGCGGAAGATGCTTGTTCAGATATCTAAAATCGACCCGTTCCATCTGTTTATTATTCAATTAATTAATTTATAAACGCAGCGTATGATAGAGGAGAAACGGTAGAGGTTTTTGATCACATGACTAATACGCAACAATATTTATATAAATCAAATAAAAATTTCTGTCAACCCAGTAGAAATAATCGTTATGATTGATATTCCAACGGTCGACCTTTTACGATTTGGTAGTTTAGTGACTTTTTCAGTTGTGAATAATTCAGTGATTCCCAGAGTGTTCCAGATGTACCCCAGGGATCCACAGGAAGTTCTACAATAGGCGTAAACTTAAATTTTCATAGTTAGATAATATTTTTCAACTAAAACTAGTAATAAGTATTTTAAAAGCGGTTTACAAGGAAAAAAGTTTTAATAAGTTCTGATTTTAACAATAAGTACACGTTCAATTTAAAAATCAACATAGTAAACAAATCTCACATAACCTCGTTAACGTAAAATACTTCTATCAATTTAAAAAAAAACTATTACGTATGTCTTGTATGTTGTTTGGTCAAGACAATCGATTTTATGTTATATTTGATTTCTATTGTTAAAAGAAGATAGTATGTGTTCGATAAATCATAGATTAAATCACTTGATGGAAGATCTCCATCGTTTTTACTTTATACATCTTTATTTGGAATTATTAACCTTGTTTATATACTACATCAATCAATAAATCATATGACTGACACATGACGTGCTTGTGTCAAATCCATTTGACGTTTACAAAGTACCAACTTTCAAAAGACTGTGTGTGAAATTTCATGACATTTCGATTAGTCACAAAAAAGTGACAGCCATTTAAGTGAAGCTGCTTTTGTTATTTTCAAAACAACAACTTCGTGTGTTAATTTATGATTGCTTCTAGATGAAGAAAATACTGTAAACGTTCTGGTCGTCAAATTATGATTAAATCTAATCGTAAATTGAAATTGCGTGTGATAGTTGAGGCCGTAAAGGTATCAGAAGGCAGTGTAATTGCAATTATGCATAAACATTTGACCATGAGAAAGTTTTTACTCACAGTCGATCAAAAACAACGTTTTGTTGATTCGAAGAAATGTTTGGCCATGTTTACACGCAATAAATCAGATTTTTTGGTCAATATGTGACAATGGATGAAACATTGATCCATTACTTCACACCAGAATCAAGACTATCATCATCTGAGTGGACTGTAACCAGTGAACTAGATTCGAAGCGTCCACAACAGTCAGCTGAAAAGGTTATGGCTTCAATATTTTAGGATTCCCATGAAATATTGTTCATCGACTTCAAAAAGAAGACAATCAATAACAAATACTACATAGAGTTGTTGGAACGTAAAAATGAAGGAAAAACTATTTCGTATGTCGAAGAAAAAACAACAGTTTCGCCCCGATAATGCACCGATTCACAAGTCGATGGTTATATTGAACAAATTGCTTCCTTATCCACCGTATAGTCCAGATGTGACCCCCAGTGACTACTGACTATTTGCCATATATCAGAAAAATGCTAGTCGATATAGTCCAGTCATTTAAGGTAGTTCGACTAGGAAAATCGAGATACACAGTTATAAAGTCGTTTAAACTTGTTCATCCTAAAAATCCTCTCAAAATTTACATATAATTCGATGTGAGCAACTTTTTTTAGTAAATAACTCGTTTCCTATGAGTTTTACGCTATTTTTATATATAATCAATATTGTAAAGCATTAAATTTTTTACAATTTTTGTTCTAAAAATTTTTTCATACGGTGAATCGTTTCTGAGATAAAGGGCTGAGCGCGCGCGTTTAGATACCCGTTTGAAATCTGGTACTCTCTTAATTACATTTTAATTGTATTCTCGTTTATGCTAATTACATTTTAAGTAGAAAATAATTCAATACATCTCGTTTAAAATCTTTAAAATTTATACCTGGATAAGAAATTCAGCTCAGCTGAAACTGAAGTCTATTTCGAGGTAAAAAGACAAATCCTTCTACAACCGCAGCATAAAGAAGTTTGGAATGATTGTATTGGTCTTGAAGGAGATTACATTGATGGATAAAATTGGTTTTTGGGGAAAAAATGCGTTTTCCTTAGTTAGTCAAACGACTTATTGAGTGATTTATATAAATTTAAATCTATTTGTAGCAAACACGCACAATTTACTATATTAAAAGGTAAATTCCCCTCAACAGATATAGAGATATAGCTGACGGCTGTTCTTGGTTGCCGAAACGTCCATGAATCTACTACATCTTACCCTATAATCCACTCATTGTGCCCATAGTGCGGTTACATTAACTCGATAAATTCGATACGGCCTTCAAACTAACCCTACGTCCTCTAGTATAAGCCCTGCAGACATAATATCGGTTGACTGAAAACTATATCTTCAACTGAGGCAAGTAATTTACATATTTAGTTTGATGTTGTCTTTATGCTTGTCGAGTTTTGAATTAAGCTCCAGTGATGGAAAGTAGAATTCATGTTGTACGTTTTGATTATATCATTGTTTTGATGTGAGGAAAATGATATCAAACTATATAATACGCATTTAGTTTAATAAAGGTTGTTACTGAATGGAATAGATTTACGACGATGGTTCCAGAAGTATCTGGACTAACAAAAACCATCTTCGAAAAGTACAATCAACGATTCTCTATAAAAGCGAGTGTTGGAATATAAATACGTGGAAGAGAAATGTACTAAGAAAGATTTTTAAAGAAGTCTAGGAGCAAAACGAATGAAGAAGAAGAACAAACGCAGAGATCAAGGCACTTTTTAGTTCTGTCTAAGATGTTATACGTCGTCAGAGCAAAAATACCACATCGAAAGAGGCATATAACCAGAATGGACGAATATAGTTTGGTGAAAAGATCCTTATCAAGAGGAGAAAGGACGATAAAGAAAAGAGGGCGTCCACGAGAAAAATCGATAGAAAATTAAGAAACAACAAGAATTGGGATTTGGTGTAAAGCAGCATTAAACAAAAATAGATAGAGCGGCTCCAAGACCTATTAAATTGAACGTAGCCATATTTAAATGAGTCATGTGCATCAAATCGAGTTTCGTTCAAACAACTCATGCAATTTGTTATGAATTTTTCCAATGTTTGATCGAATTTGATTTCTTAACATCGTTGGCATCGTCGTCAATTATCAGTCAAGAATATACCATCAAAAACAACTCAGTTCTTCTAGTTTAAAAGATTGTGAGATCCATGTAAGTTGTAATTTTGATACTTGATACTACCAACAACGAATTTTCTTAAAATCTAACTTCTTGATAGTTTCAGCTATAGTTTTTCTCAAAGTCCAATCCCTGTCTATTTGAGTCTTTTTTGGAGGCTTTGATGTAACAATTTTCGACAAATCTGGACAGTAAATGCTTCTTACTGTATTATAGTCACTAATTGAAGATTTCGGCGTCGATATTAATTAGATGTAGACTTGTAAGTTCCACGTAAGCTTGACCGTATGTGAATACTGCAGAACCGATATCCATCAGCGCATTATTCTGAATTAACCCTTGACTTTTGTGTATAATTATAACATAACTGAACACTGTTATCAAAATTTAAAACTTCCATGTCTACTAAAAGGGTCTTAAAGTTTTAATGATGGATCGATCAGTGGGTAACTTTGAGTTGTTATAATTCTTAAACTACTAATTCAAATTGGACGAAATTTGAAATATACCGTGTTTATGCAATGCTTACTTGGTTACTAGAAATACAGACTTCTAGTTTGATCCTTAACGAAGTTATAAGGGGGTCGAAAATGTCCTGTTTCGGGAAAGGATGGACTGCACAGTTTAATTAGGTCATTCCAATTATGTGAGTTTTGTACAAATGAATGAATGAATTTAATTTCCTCAGTACGGAATCAAAAATTTTGAAATATTATCCAAAATGTTCTTAAAAACACTAAAAGCAATATCAATCATGTCGATGTATTGAGGTCAATTCAATATATTGCTAGCATTTTATTTCACGTCATTTTGGAAAAGATTGATGATAATTTTACGTACAGATTTTTTTTAATACGTTGCAATCTGTTTTTCGCTTCTATGGGTATCCACATATTAACTAATCAATCTTAATCTTTTTGCTTTTACTTTCAGTTGCTGGGTTTCATATGGTTTTATATTTATTCAGTTATATTTTAAGTTAAAATATTCTCTATTATTGAAAGTACTGGAGATAAAGCTCTCGGTTTACAATACCGTGTATATTAAATTAAACTAGTAGTGTCGTGAATACGACGGTAACTATTTATACCATTCCATTCATTTGTGGAGTTATACGGAAAGCTTCTCTTATCATTATAACGAATAGAAAATATATTAAATGCATTCCAACAATTCAAACAAAAAAATTCTTTGTTATACGAAATTTACGTCGGAAATTGTGGCTTGAAATAAACCACGGACTACGTAGAACAGGGACGGCTTATGCCGAAGAACTAAAACTTAATTTAAATAATGATAATCTGAATATTTCTTGATGATAACGTTGATATGTTGAATAATAATCTAGTTTCCGATTCACGCAGTATTATTTATCTAGGATGTAAGAACGTGTTCTACGCGCTCTTTCTATGACCTACATTGATTCACGTTACAGGGTGCTTCTGGGTATGAAAATAAAAATATGAGAGCGAATAGATGACGCGAAAATAATGCTGAGACATTTCTCGTTTCTGAGTTATAGGTCTTTGAAGTTACGAAATAGAAACTCTAGAAATATTTTCTAAATTATACGTATTATTCTCGTTTCCGGGGTTTTAGGTTATCGCAGAGATGTTATGTCTATCAAACAGACATGGTTGAAACTCGTTTTTAAAACTTTCAGTTATGGAAACTGGGTCGAAAAACAACTAGAAACTTGAAACAAAGAACATTCTAAGGAAACTTTTCCAATACAATATGGTTTCGTTGAATGATATAACTACGCTAGAAATTCATATCATATGCTTATTAAAAATAGTATACGAGGTCTGAACGAAAAATAATGTATGTAGAGACAAATAGTAACGAGTTTGAACAGCTTCTGACTTCTCAGTCTGCTGAATTAATAGATTTTTCATTTATACTTTATAATCATGGCGATTTTTGTTGATGATAATGCAAGATCACATTGAGTGCGGTGGTCGTACCAAAAATAGCCCTTCTATCCAGACCGTCTGGTCCAAATCTCATAAAGCATGCTTGGTATCAGCTTTTGATGACGATAAACTATGCAAAAACTTCTTCCAGAGCTTTGAGCATAAATAACGGACACTATATGCGACAAAATATACCAAGAAGATGTGCTGGAAATAGAGATCTCACAGAATATTAGCCGTTGCTCAATTTACACACGTCATAACTTGTTAAAACTAGGCTCTAATTCTATGAAAACCAATTTTTCATAGTACATTTTCGTAATAAATAGTATGAAGTACGATAAATACCAAATTCTTGCATTATTGAGACACAAAAGAAATTTGAAAACGCAGTACGAAATTTGTTGCATCTAAATGCAAATAATGGTTTTGCCAAGGTCTCAAAAAGCTTGCCGAACACCATAAAATACGATGGGATATATAAGAAGTCGTTGAGAAGATCTTCATTTGAATGTTTATTTTCTATTAAGCTAAATTTAGCTGTATTTAAGCTATTTTGTTGATTTAAACTATTACTATTATTGCTAGTATGAACGATCCCAAAATAATTAACGATCCAATAGAAAAAAAATTCTTTCCTCTGATAGATCGAACGGGATCGAACTCGCAATAATACAATGGGAGATTTTAGAATTAATGTGATTATGGATTATTTGATAATACCTTTTGTATAATGTGAATCTAATTCTAATTTTTTTTGTTTCATGCACTTCTTCAACGACATTTTCGGATTGGCAACGAATAGAGCTCAATTAGAGTGAGTATTAAACATGTTTTATGACAACATATTGTGTGAAGCTTTCAATTTATATTAAAGCATATTGGAAGAGGTTGAAAATGTTATTTTCCAATCGAAAAATTCACTTCTCGTTAAAAATGCTCATACCTTCCTGGGAAATTATCAGCGGTTGATTTAATAAGATTTATACTGGAAATTTAAATATTTGTCAGTACGTGTTGCTACCTAAATGAAAACCCCCAACTGGAATCTCTGTAATACGATAATAAATCAGTAGAATAACGCGATGGTAACCAGCGACATCTATTTGAATTATGAGAATGTGGATATAAATTTAATAACTTCGAGAACCGCGTCGAGAAAATTTATACAAATATTGTTCGTTTTATGATTAGAACGGTAAAATTAAACAAAAATTTTAACCCGAAATATTTTTAATTATCAAGAATAGAAACTGCAAATACTACTTACAAAAAGATCCACTATTCCCAGGTAAAAACTAAATCTGACAACTATGTAAAAACTTTTGTAATATCGTCCACACTACAATTAAAATTTTTTACGCCCATGTCTATAAACGTCAAAAATCGCACTGTCAACGTTCCTTGTAAATGACATTTAACAATAACATGACATCTCATAACATACACGAACGTTTTGAGAAGAAAACTTCTTGGTTTAATTAAATTACAAACAAATTTATATTTACTTACGACTTTATTTGATCTATTTACACAAATTTCCTCAATTAAAAAACATTAAACATTTTAGCATTAGCGAGATATATTTAGGATTGAAAAAGTGATGCCCCTAAATGTAGGCAACACATTATGCAATTTCTAAATATGACACGTTTTCTTAAGTATCATAAATTTTTATTTAATGGAAGAAAATGAATGGGCGTAGAAAAAGTCTAGTACGTTACACGAGTTGTAAGCCCATTACGCATATAAATACGTTACATAACCTCTAATCGAACACAATCCTAAGTACCTAAAGAAAATATTTTTAATAAATATAAAAACGCTGTAAAGAGAAAAATTTTAACGATCACAGCTTTCACGATAAAATACATTTGTTGCCTAGGAAATGAGCAATTTGCAAGTAAAATCAAATCCAAATTACTCTGATAGGATCAAGTCCACAGTGGACGTTCGACTTTGGAAATAACCTAATAAAAACATCAAAAATAAATTGATATATCTTTTTTAAAAATTGTTTTTCGTTATATAATTTCAAAACTTTATGTTTTAATCAAATAGTAATGGAGATTGAGTAAGTTAATTATTTATCGTAGGACAACAGGAAGTCCTCAAGCCAAATCACCAGCAGGCAGCAGTCAGGGGGCACTTCCTCCAGAAGCGAGAACACCCACCGCTTCTTCCAAAGGGGCACTCCAAAATGTCAAGGGGGACCACCCATCGGTAAGCCAGGATGTAAGCATGATCTGTTCTCTATTACTATGCTAGATTATAAAGTAGACATTAATAAACATATTTCAAAATGCTTCAACTGAATCTAATTTATTCAATGTCTACTTGTAAAAATATGTGAGCCAATTATTTATGTTATTTTTTTATACACGACGTACTTGTCGCCATTCAAAAATATATATAAAAAACAGCTAAAAATCAAACTCATAAATTTTAATAAACATATGTATGCAACCAACATTCCAATACACTGCAATGCCGGCAACCAGCATTACATGTCGTTAAATATAAGTACGTCGTTTTCTAAAATAATAAAAAATTATCGGCTCACAAAACTCGACTTTCTTCCGTTGCTCGATTGTTGATAAATGTTAATGTTGTTTTTGTTATTAATACCGTACTGGATTGCCTTTCGAAAAATACCGTTTATATTATGTAACTCCTGTGTGAAGTATAAACTACGTATAGATATCTACGTTTTTTACGACCGTTGATTTTATTGCCAGTCTCCTCAATCTTTATGGGTCGAAATGATAATATATTCGCCATTAAGGATGCTGTTAATGTAAAGTAAGCTATACACACTACGGTCCACCGGAGAAGTTATCTGTAAAAGTTTGCCTGCGCAGGTCAACCGTACGAACGTACACTCCTTGTCTATTCCTACAGATGTTCCGGTTTATCTGCGCAGGCGTTCCTGCACGTGTTGACCTCTCCGGTGAAAGGTAACGTGTGAGTTAACCATAATAGAATCTTGAAACTACAATCACAATATTTCCACTTGGAAGTTATATCAACACGTTGGGTCATAAAACTGGATATTTTCCATCTAAAATTCAGTTCTGACCTAGGAATGAAATAAAACATCATTGTTACAGTTCTCAAACGTCAATTTATTCTTTTTTTTTATAACACATGTTTTGAATTTCCATTGTTGACAGTAAAATGGAATATTGTTTAAAACGTTTCTAATTTGATAAAATCTATGTAAACTATTTTCTTTAGTTAGAAAAAAAAACGCTACAATTGAATGTGGACTTCGACGTGAACGTTTTATCGATGTTTGAATTGTCGAATATGTGGTAGATATGTAAATATTAGGTTTATGTAGATATAAATGTTGATGTATACGAATGTTTGTATTGATGTTGCATTGGGTATTATCGTTATCTAATTGATGTTCAATTCATTAAAAAAATAATAATAATCATAATTTGTTTCATCAGTAAAACAAAATGATTTACAATTATTCTTCATAATTTTCAATTATTATGGTCAAGCATGATCGTGGTTGGTATACAATTGAAAAAGAGGTACTATACAGGGTGTAGCGGGAGTATTACAAGCATTGGCGATTAGAGTTGTATTAAAAAATTCAGTTCATATATTTTCATTATAAATGGAGCATTTCTGATTATACCGGAAGTAGGCTTCATTTTGCGTATTTTAAATATAAATTGGTACATTTGGACCTATTTTTAAATAATATTAAAATGAAAATGGAGATAATACCGAGGCTAGGCATAATTTTCCTTATTTTAAATGGAAATTGAAGCTTTTTTATTTGTTTGAATTCTGTATAAATGAAATAAAATGTTTATGAAATATCTAAATGGAGAATTTCCGGTTATACCGGAAATAGGCTTCATTTTGTTTATTCTAGTTGGAAAATAATACTTTTTGTTCTATTATCAAATTCTGGCCAACAATTTGACTGAAATTTGAGTGAAAATCCAAGAAATATAGCATTTCCAGTGATACTAGAAATAAGTGTAATGTTACTTGTTTTTATTGGAAATTGGAATTTTTTGTTTCATTTTTCAATTCTTCATAAAATTTGACATGAACCTTGATCGAAATAGAGCATATCCGGTTATACCGGAAATAGGTTCCATTTTGCTATTTTACACAAAAATGAGTATTTCCGATTTTATTTCCAAATCCCGCAAAAAAATTTGAATAAAATTTCAGTGGGATACTAAAAATAGAGTATTTCCGGTTATACCGGAAGTGGGCTTCATTTTGCGGATTTCATATGGAAATTGGTGCTTTTCGTTTTATTTTTGAATTCTGCATAAGATTTCAAAAGAAATTTGGGTATTATATCAAAAATAAAGCATTTTTTTGAATATTCTTCCAAAATATCCTAATAAATAACGGTATTCACTTCAGTGTACTAGATAGAATTTAATCAAATTAAATCCTTTCTGTCGTAATCAAAGGAAAACTATTCTTAAGACAAATTTACTTATGAGCTTTTCACGTTTTATCTTTAAACTGTTCAGTAATTAATTAAGAATGCTTTTGAACGTTAACTATTCTAACCATGTTAATTTGTTAAAAATAAATTAAATCAAATGAACGCATTCGCTTTTTATTTCAGTATATAGAAAGAAAATCGAGAAGCATACGAATAAAAATCGATTCTACAAAAGAAACAAAAGAATACTCAAATTTATTTTATAAATAAAAAGAATTTCAAACTGTGGCGTTTACCCAAAGATATAGTGACGTCTCAGTGTTTTTTATAAACAAAATATGTAACATTGCAGTTTATCTGTACCTAAATATAAGTAAAACAAAAAGAGTCTCAATCTGTGGAGTTTACTCAAAGAAATGTTGACGTCTCAGTGTTTTTTATAAACAAAATATGTAACATTGCAGTTTATCTGGAACTAAATATAAGTAAAACAAAAAGAGTCTCAATCTGTGGAGTTTAGTCAAAGAAATATTGACGTCTCAGTGTTTTTTATAAACAAAATATGTAACATTGCAGTTTATCTGTAACTCAATATAAGTTAAACAAAAAGAGTCTCAATCTGTGGAGTTTACTCAAAGAAATGTTGACGTCTCAGTGTTTTTTATAAACAAAATATGTAACATTGCAGTTTATCTGTACCTAAATATAAGTAAAACAAAAAGAGTCTCAATCTGTGGAGTTTACTCAAAGAAATATTGACGTCTCAGTGTTTTTTATAAACAAAATATGTAACATTGCAGTTTATCTGTACCTAAATATAAGTAAAACAAAAAGAGCCTCAATCTGTGGAGTTTACTCAAAGAAATATTGACGTCTCAGTGTTTTTTATAAACAAAATATGTAACATTGCAGTTTATCTGTACCTAAATATAAGTAAAACAAAAAGAGTCTCAATCTGTGGAGTTTACTCAAAGAAATGTTGACGTCTCAGTGTTTTTTATAAACAAAATATGTAACATTGCAGTTTATCTGTACCTAAATATAAGTAAAACAAAAAGAGCCTCAATCTGTGGAGTTTACTCAAAGAAATATTGACGTCTCAGTGTTTTTTATAAACAAAATATGTAACATTGCAGTTTATCTGTAACTCAATATAAGTAAAACAAATAGAGTCTCAATCTGTGGAGTTTAATCAAAGAAATATTGACGTCTCAGTGAGTTTTATAAACAAAATATGTAACATTGCAGTTTATCTGGAACTAAATATAAGTAAAACAAAAAGAGTCTCAATCTGTGGAGTTTACTCAAAGAAATATTGCCGTCTCAGTGTTTTTTATAAACAAAATATGTAACATTGCAGTTTATCTGTAACTCAATATAAGTTAAACAAAAAGAGTCTCAATCTGTGGAGTTTACTCAAAGAAATATTGCCGTCTCAGTGTTTTTTATAAACAAAATATGTAACATTGCAGTTTATCTGTAACTCAATATAAGTAAAACAAATAGAGTCTCAATCTGTGGAGTTTAATCAAAGAAATATTGACGTCTCAGTGAGTTTTATAAACAAAATATGTAACATTGCAGTTTATCTGGAACTCAATATAAGTAAAACAAATAGTCTCAATCTGTGGAGTTTAATCAAAGAAATATTGACATCTCAGTGTTTTTTATAAACAAAATATGTAACATTGCAGTTTATCTGTACCTAAATATAAGTAAAACAAAAAGAGTCTCAATCTGTGGAGTTTAGTCAAAGAAATATTGACTTCTCAGTGTTTTTTATAAACAAAATATGTAACATTGCAGTTTATCTGTACCTAAATATAAGTAAAACAAAAAGAGTCTCAATCTGTGGAGTTTACTCAAAGAAATGTTGACGTCTCAGTGAGTTTTATAAACAAAATATGTAACATTGCAGTTTATCTGGAACTAAATATAAGTAAAACAAAAAGAGTCTCAATCTGTGGAGTTTACTCAAAGAAATATTGACGTCTCAGTGTTTTTTATAAACAAAATATGTAACATTGCAGTTTATCTGTAACTCAATATAAGTAAAACAAATAGAGTCTCAATCTGTGGAGTTTAATCAAAGAAATATTGACGTCTCAGTGAGTTTTATAAACAAAATATGTAACATTGCAGTTTATCTGGAACTAAAGATAAGTAAAACAAAAAGAGTCTCAATCTGTGGAGTTTACTCAAAGAAATATTGACGTCTCAGTGTTTTTTATAAACAAAATATGTAACATTGCAGTTTATCTGTAACTCAATATAAGTTAAACAAAAAGAGTCTCAATCTGTGGAGTTTACTCAAAGAAATATTGACGTCTCAGTGAGTTTTATAAACAAAATATGTAACATTGCAGTTTATCTGGAACTCAATATAAGTAAAACAAATAGAGTCTCAATCTGTGGAGTTTAATCAAAGAAATATTGACGTCTCAGTGAGTTTTATAAACAAAATATGTAACATTGCAGTTTATCTGGAACTAAATATAAGTAAAACAAAAAGAGTCTCAATCTGTGGAGTTTACTCAAAGAAATATTGACGTCTCAGTGTTTTTTATAAACAAAATATGTAACATTGCAGTTTATCTGTAACTCAATATAAGTTAAACAAAAAGAGTCTCAATCTGTGGAGTTTACTCAAAGAAATATTGACGTCTCAGTGAGTTTTATAAACAAAATATGTAACATTGCAGTTTATCTGGAACTCAATATAAGTAAAACAAATAGAGTCTCAATCTGTGGAGTTTAATCAAAGAAATATTGACGTCTCAGTGAGTTTTATAAACAAAATATGTAACATTGCAGTTTATCTGGAACTAAATATAAGTAAAACAAAAAGAGTCTCAATCTGTGGAGTTTACTCAAAGAAATATTGACGTCTCAGTGTTTTTTATAAACAAAATATGTAACATTGCAGTTTATCTGTAACTCAATATAAGTTAAACAAAAAGAGTCTCAATCTGTGGAGTTTACTCAAAGAAATATTGACGTCTCAGTGTTTTTTATAAACAAAATATGTAACATTGCAGTTTATCTGTAACTCAATATAAGTAAAACAAATAGAGTCTCAATCTGTGGAGTTTAATCAAAGAAATATTGACGTCTCAGTGAGTTTTATAAACAAAATATGTAACATTGCAGTTTATCTGGAACTAAAGATAAGTAAAACAAAAAGAGTCTCAATCTGTGGAGTTTACTCAAAGAAATATTGACGTCTCAGTGTTTTTTATAAACAAAATATGTAACATTGCAGTTTATCTGGAACTAAAGATAAGTAAAACAAAAAGAGTCTCAATCTGTGGAGTTTAATCAAAGAAATATTGACGTCTCAGTGTTTTTTATAAACAAAATATGTAACATTGCAGTTTATCTGGAACTAAAGATAAGTAAAACAAAAAAAGTCTCAATCTGTGGAGTTTACTCAAAGAAATATTGACGTCTCAGTGTTTTTTATAAACAAAATATGTAACATTGCAGTTTATCTGTAACTCAATATAAGTTAAACAAAAAGAGTCTCAATCTGTGGAGTTTACTCAAAGAAATATTGACGTCTCAGTGAGTTTTATAAACAAAATATGTAACATTGCAGTTTATCTGGAACTCAATATAAGTAAAACAAATAGAGTCTCAATCTGTGGAGTTTAATCAAAGAAATATTGACGTCTCAGTGAGTTTTATAAACAAAATATGTAACATTGCAGTTTATCTGGAACTAAATATAAGTAAAACAAAAAGAGTCTCAATCTGTGGAGTTTACTCAAAGAAATATTGACGTCTCAGTGTTTTTTATAAACAAAATATGTAACATTGCAGTTTATCTGTAACTCAATATAAGTTAAACAAAAAGAGTCTCAATCTGTGGAGTTTACTCAAAGAAATATTGACGTCTCAGTGTTTTTTATAAACAAAATATGTAACATTGCAGTTTATCTGGAACTAAAGATAAGTAAAACAGAAAGAGTCTCAATCTGTGGAGTTTACTCAAAGAAATATTGACGTCTCAGTGTTTTTTATAAACAAAATATGTAACATTGCAGTTTATCTGTAACTCAATATAAGTAAAACAAATAGAGTCTCAATCTGTGGAGTTTAATCAAAGAAATATTGACGTCTCAGTGAGTTTTATAAACAAAATATGTAACATTGCAGTTTATCTGTTTCTGAATATAAGTAAAACTTTCCATATTCAATATTCATAATCGTTGTTTGCATAAAACTGTACAAAATAAACAAAAATAGAAACAATCACGTTCAATATGTACAGTGGAGGCCTAGAAATAGTAAAAATATCAATATTAATGAGAATAGTTTGATCTAACTTGGATGGTGCGTCGGGATTTGTCTTACAAGGGTGATTAAGATTTATAACTCATAATATACGATAAAAATTGTACAGTTTAATAAATCGCTAAGTAAGAAAATATCCAACCAAATTATTTTACATTTTCATTAGGTTTCGCGATGACGCGATGTGCCCTTAAGGTTTGAAACAAAAACCGAACTGACTTTAATTTAATTAAAATTAAAATTAATTTAGTTGACACAAATTTAGCCAACGGTTCAAAATTCGTGCCGGCAAAATAAATCGGATCTTTAATTATTTTTTTCTTAATTAACGATTCTCTAGTCATGAAAAATTAATCCGCTAACTTATATTTCACCAAAAGAAACTTGTTTTTCATTGTTTTCCATACACAATCGAGATTTAAAGCAGTTTTCCGGTTGCTGTGTTGTTGTCTCAAAACATCGTTAATTTCGTTGAGTTGACAGTTAAATTTGAGGATATGTGTTGTTGAAAATATATTTCATTTGGAAAATTATTTGGAATTGTGGGAAAATAACAACTGAATATATAAGTAAAAGTTTTTTTTTCAACCTCCGATGGGCTGTAAACAGAAGACTCCAAGTCACCGCTTCATTTTAGGGAAAAGTTGAAAATCATTCTGTGCTAGGTGTTCGAAAATGTCCCTTTGAAATTGAGTTATCACAAAGTTTCACAATATGAATCTGCATTAATTGGAACTAAAAAAACTTGCCATATACTTACGGGTTCATAAGAATCTTTTAGAACCTATTGGAGGGTGTTTGCATCTATTATTGTGATGGATTTCCAAAAACCTTCTCCATCAGTACTACAACGGTCGAAAAACTCCAAAGCTGCAGCCACTCGGCCAATTTTGTGGTTATATCAAAGTACCAGGCAGATATTTAAACTTCCGAATATTGCATCGATAATTCACTTTCGAGTTTCCTCAACTGCTTGGTCATTTTGAACAGATTTGCGACTTCGACTCCCTTCATCACGAACATCTATATCGTCGTCAGTTAAAGAACTTTTGAACCAGCTGGATTCCTGACCATCTTTGTAGGTTGAAAAAAAAATAAATCTTGTATTTTTGATGAAAAACCAAACAAAAACTCATTAATTTGTTTTTTCTCTTAACCAAACCAAACGTTTCTGTAACCAAAGAATCGTTTTCAGGATCTTTGGTCCAAACTAACTTAATTTTTGATCTCTGGAGACGATGCTGTTAATTCACATTAGTTCAAGGCGAGACATAAATGTAAATAGTGTTTTCAAAGAGCAACTTGAGAGTCGATTTGTACATTTTTTACTATTATGCGATTTTATTTTTCTCTTACAGATGGCATTTCTTCAAAATCGCTCAATATCGTTGGTGGACATGTACATTGACAATTCTGAACCTTCAGAAAACGTTGGGCAGATACATTTTTCCTTGGAGTATGACTTTCAAAACACAACGCTCATTCTTAGAATAATACAGGTAAGTTGCAATACGTAATCATGGTAAATAATTTTGTTATAATCACGTCCAGTTTCTTTGCGACAACTACATATTCATTTCTGACTTCATTTTTATTAATAACTTCATTTAGACGACTCTACTAACTATTGCATTCAACTAACTTACATATTATATACTGAAACGTTTTTTTTCTTATTTACTTCCTCAATTTATATATACATCAACACTAAATACAATAAACTATTCACTAATACTTATTACTGAACACTTAACATACTAATTTATTTAAATACACGTGTACTTTTTACAATTCCGATTCACTACGACATCGGATGATTTACTGACTACTACGGCTGTTAGAGACTCGTTTATATACATCATAATCTTATCCAGAATGTTCGAAATCTCTAATTTGCCGTAAACAAATAAAAACGGTGATGTCATAATTTGAACAACTTATAAAAACAATACAAAGAAACGTTGACGTATAAAAAAACTTTATATTCTATTCATATAATACAATAGGACCGGCTTCACGGTCTATGTCAGTTTGTTACACAAAGAAACAGTTTTATCAATCCAGACATCTGCGAGGCTACCATTAGGTTGAGCTAAATAAGACTAGTATCCAAACTCTATATAGAACCGAACAGTCTACGCCAAAACCTTCATAAAGTCAGGATTCTACAAAGGAAATTGTTCCAAGTCATCAGGATAAGTTATGAACTATCAACTTCAAGAGAACCTCACTTGACACAAAGTGATTTAAACGATTTAGGACGTGATTTGAATCTGTCTAAAAAACTTTCAGTAATTTTCTTTGTGAACCCGTGTCGTGTCCTTTGACCTGTCTCGCCCTCTCGTAATGCGAGAATTATCTACGCCACCCTTTAGGGAAATCGTTGACCTGCATATCCTACCGCATAAATATAAAAATGTATGACTGATATTTCAATATGGAACCGCGTGGAAACTAAAATTCCAGTCGTATAACGACACAAACAGACGTTCATTTCGTGAAAAAAATTGTTACTGAAACCCATCATTCCACGAAAAAAAAATCACGTACTTCAATTATGGAAAAAACACATTAAAGGGTGGTTTGAAAAATTAATGTCGTTTCCAGACAGAGACAGTCTCGTCCAATTCACTTTTGATGATTTAAACAATACTGGTTCTCTTTTTGAAAGTACAACAATGGTGTTTAAAAAAAATGGAAACCCATAAACCCAAACTTCTTAATTGCCCACCCAGTACAAGATGCAATGAAAAAGTTAACGTTCAATGTAGTCCCACAACTTCTGGGATTGTATTCATTTGGTAAGGAACGTTTTATGAGAAGGATTAATTATTTAAAAGTATTTTTAGCAACAAATGTGTGAACCTTCTATCGTTCAATAACAGATTTTTTCATTAGAATCAAATTATTATCGAATACATTCATTCCCTGCTTCTATTTAGGTATTTTGATTCTGTGCTTGCTAAACAACAAAAGAAAACACTCGATATGATTCATTGAAAATTCTTCGCAGTTAAAAACTTCCATTTTGGCTTTTGGTATGTCGCCAAAAGGGCGAACAGACTTCGCTAATGGAAAACGATCAATGGGCAATCAGGTGTAACTCGTAATTTTTTCGCACTTCGTTGATTAATCGATTCCAACTACACCCAGTTCTCTCCTGTCTCTAATCAATTTTTTCTACCTTGTTTTTCATTCGTGACAGAATTCATAACAAGCAATTATTTTTCATAATTCATCACCTTGAACGTGAAATGAATATTACGAACGCTACATTAGAAAAAGAGAGAAAGTTAATGAGACTGAAATATTTCAAATAAAAATAGCAAAGTTAATATTTTAGTTAATCCTACTTACTTAAAAGCTTTAACAGTGAGTAAATATGGATATTGGTTTGTTTTTTTAGAAAAAAATTTGCAACAGAGCAAATCCAACAAGTAAAAACCGGTTTACAGCAAGTAACCTCAACGCAATGCATTGTCATTTCTTTTTCGTTCATGAAAAAAGGAGAAGCAAAATCCATTTTATACAAAAATCATTGAGCAGTAGTTCACTCATATCCATATGAAAATCTTTGGATTTGGAAGTAGAATGAACCATTTCATTTTGAAGATTCTTGTACTGAAAACCATACAGATCTATTTATAGGAAGATTCTTGGATAAAGAAGAAGAACAGAAACAGAAATAGAATCTTCTATATTATCATTGTTGAAATTATTGTCCTATCTAGTATGTAATTTCGAATGGTGTCCCGGGTAGGGGACTCAAAATAAAACTATCCAAGAGTTTTTGAAATGTCAACGTTTCGATCTTTTGTTCGATTTTTGCGCAAAAAAACATGCAAATTTAAATTTTTTTAAATCCTTGATGCTTGAACAGAAAGCTTCTTTTTATTTGAAGATTCCCTAGCAGGAAAGCATAAAGATCTATTTATATAAAGATCCTTGGATGCGGAAATGGAATTTTTCATTTTATTTGAAGTTTTTTGAGTCAGGGAGCAGAAGGATTCGCTTTATTTAAAGATTCCCTAACAGGAAAGCATGAAGATCCATTTATATAAAGATCCTTGGATGCGGAAATGGAATTTTTCATTTTATTTGAAGTTTTTTGGGTCAGAAAGCAGAAAGATTCGCTTTATTTGAAGATTCCCTAACAGGAAAGCATAAAGATCTATTTATATAAAGATCCTTGGATGCGGAAATGGAATTTTTCATTTTATTTGAAGTTTTTTGAGTCAGGGAGCAGAAAGCTTCTTTTTATTTGAAGATTCCCTAGCAGGAAATCATGAGGATCTATTTATATAAAGATCCTTGGATGCGGAAATGGAATTTTTCATTTTATTTGAAGTTTTTTGAGTCAGGAAGCAGAAGGATTCGCTTTATTTGAAGATTCCCTAACAGGAAAGCATGAAGATCCATTTATATAAAGATCCTTGGATGCGGAAATGGAATTTTTCATTTTATTTGAAGTTTTTTGGGTCAGAAAGCAGAAAGATTCGCTTTATTTGAAGATTCCCTAACAGGAAAGCATAAAGATCTATTTATATAAAGATCCTTGGATGCGGAAATGGAATTTTTCATTTTATTTGAAGTTTTTGGGTCAGAAAGCAGAAAGATTCGCTTTATTTGAAGATTCCCTAACAGGGAAGCATGAAGATCCATTTATATAAAGATCCTTGGATGCGGAAATGGAATTTTTCATTTTATTTGAAGTTTTTGGGTCAGAAAGCAGAAAGATTCGCTTTATTTGAAGATTCCCTAACAGGAAAGCATAAAGATCTATTTATATAAAGATCCTTGGATGCGGAAATGGAATTTTTCATTTTATTTGAAGTTTTTGGGTCAGAAAGCAGAAAGATTCGCTTTATTTGAAGATTCCCTAACAGGAAAGCATGAAGATCCATTTATATAAAGATCCTTGGATGCGGAAATGGAATTTTTCATTTTATTTGAAGTTTTTGGGTCAGAAAGCAGAAAGATTCGCTTTATTTGAAGATTCCCTAACAGGAAAGCATGAAGATCCATTTATATAAAGATCCTTGGATGCGGAAATGGAATTTTTCATTTTATTTGAAGTTTTTGGGTCAGAAAGCAGAAAGATTCGCTTTATTTGAAGATTCCCTAACAGGAAAGCATAAAGATCTATTTATATAAAGATCCTTGGATGCGGAAATGGAATTTTTCATTTTATTTGAAGTTTTTGGGTCAGAAAGCAGAAAGATTCGCTTTATTTGAAGATTCCCTAACAGGAAAGCATAAAGATCTATTTATATAAAGATCCTTGGATGCGGAAATGGAATTTTTCATTTTATTTGAAGTTTTTGGGTCAGAAAGCAGAAAGATTCGCTTTATTTGAAGATTCCCTAACAGGAAAGCATAAAGATCTATTTATATAAAGATCCTTGGATGCGGAAATGGAATTTTTCATTTTATTTGAAGTTTTTTGAGTCAGGAAGCAGAAAGCTTCTTTTTATTTGAAGATTCCCTAACAGGAAAGCATGAAGATCCATTTATATAAAGATCCTTGGATGCGGAAATGGAATTTTTCATTTTATTTGAAGTTTTTTGGGTCAGAAAGCAGAAAGATTCGCTTTATTTGAAGATTCCCTAACAGGGAAGCATGAAGATCCATTTATATAAAGATCCTTGGATGCGGAAATGGAATTTTTCATTTTATTTGAAGTTTTTGGGTCAGAAAGCAGAAAGATTCGCTTTATTTGAAGATTCCCTAACAGGAAAGCATAAATATCTATTTATATAAAGATCCTTGGATGCGGAAATGGAATTTTTCATTTTATTTGAAGTTTTTGGGTAAGAAAGCAGAAAGATTCGCTTTATTTGAAGATTCCCTAACAGGAAAGCATGAAGATCCATTTATATAAAGATCCTTGGATGCGGAAATGGAATTTTTCATTTTATTTGAAGTTTTTTGGGTCAGAAAGCAGAAAGATTCGCTTTATTTGAAGATTCCCTAACAGGAAAGCATAAAGATCTATTTATATAAAGATCCTTGGATGCGGAAATGGAATTTTTCATTTTATTTGAAGTTTTTGGGTCAGAAAGCAGAAAGATTCGCTTTATTTGAAGATTCCCTAACAGGGAAGCATGAAGATCCATTTATATAAAGATCCTTGGATGCGGAAATGGAATTTTTCATTTTATTTGAAGTTTTTTGGGTCAGAAAGCAGAAAGATTCGCTTTATTTGAAGATTCCCTAACAGGAAAGCATAAAGATCCATTTATATAAAGATCCTTGGATGCGGAAATGGAATTTTTCATTTTATTTGAAGTTTTTGGGTCAGAAAGCAGAAAGATTCGCTTTATTTGAAGATTCCCTAACAGGGAAGCATGAAGATCCATTTATATAAAGATCCTTGGATGCGGAAATGGAATTTTTCATTTTATTTGAAGTTTTTTGGGTCAGAAAGCAGAAAGATTCGCTTTATTTGAAGATTCCCTAACAGGGAAGCATGAAGATCCATTTATATAAAGATCCTTGGATGCGGAAATGGAATTTTTCATTTTATTTGAAGTTTTTGGGTCAGAAAGCAGAAAGATTCGCTTTATTTGAAGATTCCCTAACAGGAAAGCATAAATATCTATTTATATAAAGATCCTTGGATGCGGAAATGGAATTTTTCATTTTATTTGAAGTTTTTGGGTAAGAAAGCAGAAAGATTCGCTTTATTTGAAGATTCCCTAACAGGAAAGCATGAAGATCCATTTATATAAAGATCCTTGGATGCGGAAATGGAATTTTTCATTTTATTTGAAGTTTTTTGGGTCAGAAAGCAGAAAGATTCGCTTTATTTGAAGATTCCCTAACAGGAAAGCATAAAGATCTATTTATATAAAGATCCTTGGATGCGGAAATGGAATTTTTCATTTTATTTGAAGTTTTTGGGTCAGAAAGCAGAAAGATTCGCTTTATTTGAAGATTCCCTAACAGGGAAGCATGAAGATCCATTTATATAAAGATCCTTGGATGCGGAAATGGAATTTTTCATTTTATTTGAAGTTTTTTGGGTCAGAAAGCAGAAAGATTCGCTTTATTTGAAGATTCCCTAACAGGAAAGCATAAAGATCCATTTATATAAAGATCCTTGGATGCGGAAATGGAATTTTTCATTTTATTTGAAGTTTTTGGGTCAGAAAGCAGAAAGATTCGCTTTATTTGAAGATTCCCTAACAGGGAAGCATGAAGATCTATTTATATAAAGATCCTTGGATGCGGAAATGGAATTTTTCATTTTATTTGAAGTTTTTTGGGTCAGAAAGCAGAAAGATTCGCTTTATTTGAAGATTCCCTAACAGGAAAGCATAAAGATCTATTTATATAAAGATCCTTGGATGCGGAAATGGAATTTTTCATTTTATTTGAAGTTTTTGGGTCAGAAAGCAGAAAGATTCGCTTTATTTGAAGATTCCCTAACAGGGAAGCATGAAGATCCATTTATATAAAGATCCTTGGATGCGGAAATGGAATTTTTCATTTTATTTGAAGTTTTTTGGGTCAGAAAGCAGAAAGATTCGCTTTATTTGAAGATTCCCTAACAGGAAAGCATAAAGATCCATTTATATAAAGATCCTTGGATGCGGAAATGGAATTTTTCATTTTATTTGAAGTTTTTGGGTCAGAAAGCAGAAAGATTCGCTTTATTTGAAGATTCCCTAACAGGGAAGCATGAAGATCTATTTATATAAAGATCCTTGGATGCGGAAATGGAATTTTTCATTTTATTTGAAGTTTTTTGAGTCAGGAAGCAGAAAGCTTCTTTTTATTTGAAGATTCCCTAGCAGGAAATCATGAGGATCTATTTATATAAAGATCCTTGGATGCGGAAATGGAATTTTTCATTTTATTTGAAGTTTTTTGAGTCAGGAAGCAGAAGGATTCGCTTTATTTGAAGATTCCCTAACAGGAAAGCATAGAGATTTATTTATGTAAAGATTCTTTGGTACAAAAGAAAAATATCCATTTTATTTCAAATTATTTGGACAGGAAAGCATACAGATCCAAACATGAAGTTTTTTATTCCAAGAACGTATTTTTTTGCTCTAATTCAGTTAGTTTGTTGTAAGAGACACAGCACAGTCTTTATAAACTTAATACCCTTTACTTAATACTGTATATTGTTTCAGGGTAAAGATCTACCGGCCAAAGATCTGTCAGGTACTAGTGACCCTTACGTCCGCGTCACGCTATTACCCGATAAGAAACATCGTTTAGAAACAAAGATAAAACGTAGAACGTTGAATCCTCGATGGAACGAGACCTTCTACTTCGAAGGATTTCCTATTCAGAAACTGCAGTCGAGAATACTGCATCTGCACGTCTTCGACTACGACAGGTTTTCCAGGGACGACTCAATCGGAGAAGTATTCCTACCATTATGTCAGGTAAATGTTCGACAAAATTTTAGTTTTATCACAATAATTCAATAGTTAATCTTTTGACAAAAAATTATGTATCTGGTGATGACAATGGATGTGATTCTGAGACGAAAATTCTCGAAAATCATTGACTGACTTCTCCCTGAATCATACGCGAGCATCAAGGTCAAGAAAAAACATTTCATAAATGCTTCCAGTGAATAGATTATCCATTTACCTTTTTACTTTGTTTTTAATAAACTAATCGATCGTATTTTTCATCAAACCCTGTATATTTAATACTGCTTAAACAACGGAAATTTAGTTTTGTGTCAAGATAAATGGAAAATAGTAAAAAACCAAACAGGGTTTTGATTCTAATAGAATTTGTACTGTACCTTCTCGCTTTCTAAGATAGTAAATAAATAATTTTTTTCCAGGTTGATTTAAGTGAAAAACCTTCATTTTGGAAGGCGTTAAAGCCTCCAGCAAAAGATAAATGCGGCGAGTTACTAACTTCGCTATGCTACCATCCTAGTAGCAGCATTTTGACGTTAACTTTGATCAAAGCACGAAATCTTAAAGCAAAAGACATCAACGGAAAATCAGGTAAATAAACCAATTCATATATCTTCAAATCAACTCCAAAATTACCATAAAATAATGAGAAGAACAACGAGATATTCTATTTCTAACCTAAATGTAAATAATAATTATTTCACATTGAACTAACCTCGCCACCTCTATTCCCGTTGTTTGTTTACATTAACCCATGTCTCTATAGAAAGAAAAAAAACGAAATGGACTTTCTGCTCTATTTACTAGACGTGTTTTCATTTCATACACAAAACTATGGAAGATGTTTACTATTATTATCGTTGTCATGTTTATTTTTCAACAACGTACAACTACCAACTTCTAATGTTGATTTTTAATCACAGATTTTCGTTGAAACGAAAGTTTTTAAACGTACTGTATGTCCGTTCAAAGGTTAATCGAGCATTAAACGTGAATAACTGCTGTCCTACCTATAATCAATCTATATAGATATCAGTAGAGGGAGTCGTAAATCAGAAATAGAGCGCGTGAAATTATGGCGGGAATATCCTGTTAGGGGAAATGTAATCAAACGAGAACTACGTCAATTTGAAACCTTGCAGCAAATTTTATTTGCGAACAATCCATTTGCATCAATTCCAATTTTTATTTTAAAAAACAGAAATTGGAAAACGAAAAATATCGTAATTTAAACATCATTACGACAGATTTATAATGTCGACAGTATAAAGACGAAAATCAGTTAGGGGTAAGTAGTGTTTAGAGTTAACAAAAAGTCTAATGAAAAAATAAATTACCAATGAGAGAATTTAGTCAAAATATTATTCTTTTGGACAATACCATACAAGAATCGTCTAAAATTTGTTGGAAATAAATCATCCATTGTGAACTAATAATGACAGCTGAAGTAACTATACCACAAGCAGTGTTGCCACAATTTAAAAGCTGAATGTAAAAATTGAACTAGAAAATGTACTAGATTGTACCAAATTCAAACAAATTTAATAAAATTATAGAAAGATGTATAAACATAAGTTTAAATTAAATTTTTTTTCCAAAAATGTTATAGACTGTGTCAATTATTATTTTAAGGATGAAAAATTTATATAGTTTACCGATAAAATTAGCAATGCAGTACAAAAATCTCACGATCTAAATATAAATCAACTTGGCTCTGTTTTCTAATTATTGTTACAATGTAGTACAATTTCTAATTTATTTTATTAAATAAAAATATAAAATAACTTTATATTTGCGAACGCAGGGAAAATGTATTAGAAAAAAAGAAAAATGTACTAGCGTATAAAATACACTAAAATTGTACAATTGTACTAGCTCTGGCAACACTGACCACAAGAGGTATTTAATAATGTTGAGGAAACTTCTTTTTTTTTTATTTTTCTATGGTTAACTACGGGATAGTTGTTGATTTGGAAAAAAAGAAGAAGATATACCTAACTGAAAAGGTATTATTATAGAGGATGTTATTTATTTGTGTTTGACAGTAAAAATTTAATGTAATCTGTTATTTCTGTAAATAAAACTATCTAGATAATTAATTATTTGTGAAAAATCCAAAAGAGTATTGGTGGAATCTTAATAAATAATAATCAGAAAATGTAAAACGAAATCGAAAGTTTGTGAATTTCTTTTGAGTTTGTAATAGAATTTATCATCATAGAGCCTATGCAGAAATATCTTCAACTGATTTTTTACAGTCGTAAAATCTAGGCAAATCATCAGGGTCTAAAAAAGTACGATCATCAAAAACGAAAATTACAAAATCATTTATAGATTTCCAGAAAATCTAGAAATTGTAAAACCGTCAAATACGTGTCTTTAAATAAAACACTAAGAGTTTATTTGTACTAGAAAATCAGCCGAAATTTACATTAGGTAACCGCGTAACTATACGCTGAATGTCAAATTAGAGAAATCTGTAATTCAATTTATGACATATGATGGTGTTCACAACATCGTTGATAGGTGGCCAATATTCCGAAACACGAACAAGAACATTTTAAATGTTATTTTGATCAAATTTCTTTCAATTATCGTTTTTGTCACAGATTTGTCGTACTCTGAACGGAATAAGAGTCAATATTAAAATTACTAAATTGATCATTATTCTCGGCACTCCATTTCGTTCCATCGAATATGAAACGTAACCTTCTAGTCAGGCAATACACAATACTGCTACGTATTTCATTACATGCTTTATATTAATTGGTGTTTTTTATAGATCCTTACGTAAAAGTATGGCTTCAATTCGGCGATAAACGTATAGAAAAACGAAAAACGGCCATCTTCAAATGTACCCTCAATCCTGTTTTTAACGACTCGTTTTCTTTTACCGTACCATGGGAGAAGATTCGAGAATGTTCTTTAGACGTAATGGTAATGGACTTTGATAATATTGGAAGAAATGAGTTGATAGGACGAATATTATTGGCAGGTATGTAATTTTAATATCTTCTCATTTAAATTGTATGTATCAAATGTTTTTTTTTTCAAGTTTTAGGACACCCTACCCAGATTTTACATGTTGTCAATTTAAATGAGCCATACTGTATGTTTATTTAATTGATTTATTGTGAATGTTACAGGTAAAAACGGCTCCGGCGCTTCTGAAACCAAACATTGGCAGGACATGATCACCAAACCAAGACAGAATGTTATACAATGGCATAGACTTAAACCAGAATAAGAAAATTATAGTATAACGAATATAACTTCGAAAGCACCTCACATCATCTTTCAAAGTATTTATAAACGGATATTATCTATTTAATATTCATGTTATCTCACTATATATTTATATTTTATATTCGTTGATTTTTGTCAAATTTTATTAATTAAAACATATCCAAGGGGTTGTCTTAAATGTTTTTTATGGAGAATAAGAAAATTATTCAGCAACATCTTCATAATTCAGTTTATAACACAAAAAGACGCAAAAATCTCACCCTACATCGTTAAAACTATTCAATTTTATACGAATCACCGAAATTTAATTAAATTAGAAATTTGGACTCATACTTTTTTATAATCGCGTACGATTATTTAATAATCTAAAATAAAAAATTATCACTATCAATTTTGACTAAAATATTTATATCAAAACATATCCGAAGTCGAATTAAATTTCGCTGCTTATTATTTAGTTGAATTTCTTTGTCTATGGTTGGTGTAATCGTTTTTAATTATGCATTTAGAGTCAAGGACCATAAAGCAAAGGACGGTCTACTTAACCAAATCTGTCAGACTATCTTCTGACGTCACAAGTTACACGACATTACCTCATTTTATATTAAAATGTAAGCAAACAACAAAATAATAAATAATGTAGTTGCTTTCCTTGAAATATCACTTCATAAGGTGAATAAAAAATGAGAAAATTTCTATGTTTGGAAAAAGTTAAAAGCACAAAATGAGAAACGGATCCAAAAAATCGAAGCGGGGCTGCATATCAACTAAAAAGATTGAAGAAATATTAACTGAACTCAATATGACCATTGTTCTTGTCAATATCATCAAGATAAAAGCTTGCTTAGGATGGCAACGTAGTTTGTGACATCACAAAATTGGATTGTAATGAAATTAGACCGTCGTCTTCTTTATGAAACAGTCCTTGACGTAGAGTAGTGTAGTGTGAAGTTTCCTAATATCATGTCAATGTTTATTTTGTGGTTTTAATGTGCTTATTTATTGAATAAATAATTATTGTTATCAATGTTTTTCAATACTCAGTTAACTATTGCAGATTTTGTAGTTTATTCTTACTTACTCATAATTGTCGGTATTAAAATGTTTTTTTTAAACGCGGATGTTTTAAAAGGGTACAGTTTGGATTGAAATATAAATCTGATTTGAAACTTAAATATTCAATCCCAGCGAGAAAAGCGATATATTTCTAAATATTAAGATAAAATTTCACTTGTTGACTGGTACAAATAGTGTAGTAGGTGAGACATTTAAGGCAATCTCTATATTTCAAAATGTATAAAATATCTATTTTTTTTTATTTACACAAAAATATTTTACATTCCAAAAAATACAGTAGTATTTCTAAACCTCTATTTACCTTAAAAATTATTACCAACTATAAAAACTATACAGAAAAATGATTTTTATAAAAAATCAATTGTATTTCATTACTATTAATAATGCATCATAATCTATTTGAAATTTGACTTTTTCATGAATTTGTGAAGCAAATAACTCACAATTTTTTGAACAAATTGTTATACAAACTTTTTCGATACAATTTTTTTCATTTTTGGCATTTATTGGGTTCAATGAAACTGAAAATCAACTGGTGTGAAGAATCAATGAAGATGCATGACAGTTTATTTATGAAAGACCCTACTTGGTTAGTTAAAATATTTGACTGAAAGTTTCATTAATTAAATGCCCTTTTATTCAAATCACTTTGTGTGTAGTTTTATTTATTAAAAGCGCTGTAATGGAATCTTTATCAACAAACCATTAACGAATTAGTTGAAACATATTTATTGATATAAATGAACTATTTTTAAAATTAATCATAATTTATTTTTTTATGAATCCCTATATTTCTAACTCTTTCACGAGCACAACTACTTAAATTAGAAATATGCAGGTTGTTCCATCTACGAAAATTTCTTCATTAATTTTCCCACAAAAAAAATTACAACGTTGATGATATTTTCAAAAATGGAACAATTTTAATATTAAATTATAAAATATAAACGATGTCTAAATAACATAACAAATATTCAAAAAAAGAACTGCGAAAAAAGTCTCTGAAATGAGAAGTATTTTTTGTGATACCTTGTAGTAATGTTAAAATATTGTTATATTAAATGTGAATATTCATATTATAATAGCTATAAGATTTAATGCTTAAATTTTCATCGTTCAACTATTTTCCGCACAAAAAACAGGTTCCATATTATTTTCAATGGATTTCGTCTACTAATATACTAATTAAAAGTTTTTATATTAATTACAATGCGCTACCCAAAACGTACTGTCGTGTATCCTCTAGGAACTGGACTAATATAAAATAACGTACACGAAATATTCACTAATTGCAATAACTATATTCGTAATTTTATTAATAATTAACCATACAGTTACACGTTCTTTTTAATGACAACTTAACTTTCTTCTTCTCTTTTATTCCATGTTTTGGATTTGGCAAGAGATGTGGAAGGGAGAATAAACGTCAAATAATGCCGTAAGCTACTATTCTGATTTTAGCATCGGCGGCAAATTTCATAAAAATTATAATACATAACAACTATTAATTGCCACATGTCATTATGTAGTTTCTGATATTGTTTCCTGTACAGTTTTCAATGTTGACAAAAACTGTAAGGTGTCATACGAGTACATCGAATACTGTACAGAACCCACACGACATCGTTCCAAGAAGAAACGTTAAATGACAGCAACAGTGTTCACTAACTGACATTTATAAACTAAAACCGCGTAATCTGTTACCAAAGTTCCGAAATACGAGTATGTTGTCTCAGAAAATTCTTGAATCAACGGTAACTAATGGGAAGCTCAAAATGGCGTCTCTCGAAGTTTATTCTCCCCTCCAAATCTCTGTATTTGACGCACAGTGCTGCAGTACGTGCGCACAAGAACTAATTATATTATATATTAACTGCTGAACAATGAGGCAATGAACTATATAAAAAATATTAATTTTAAAGTTGAACGACAAAAATTTCAGTAAAACTAAATTATTATGTAGTTTTAACTGTCTACAAGTGTAACGACAACACGCTTTATCTTTGTCTGTATAGTAAAATTAACTAGAATGAATTCAGAATGGATTTTTCGGAGAAGGTCATTGAAGGAACGATCAGATATGTGATTTTGGGTGTTTTTGCAAAGAATTTTGATGTGCTTTTTGTAATATAGCGATAGATTCGATATACTTGTAATTTTCATATGGACAAAATATTTTTTGCTATAAATTCAGTAGTAAGCATTCATCGACAGGTAAATTAATATTGTATGATTTCAAATAAATTCAGTGGAATTCTAGTTACGTCATATGACGCCATTACACATTCCACTAGATTAATAGGCCAAGCTGTAGGGATTTGAAAATGCATAATTGTAACAAAAATTTTAGCAACGAACCGATCGCCACAAGAGAAATAAATAAAACTAGGAGAATTATTGGCATACAATGGGATGTTTTTATGCCAAAAAATAATTGAATCTTTTTCAATAAGCGGTATTTATAGAGACGATTCCATCATAGTTTACATCATCGTGGAAAGAGATTCTGGAAAGTAGATTCATTTGTGTAATAGCCCTGATATAGGAAAGTTTTTTCTCTGCGGGGCTATTACATCATCGTCATTTGTTTATTATTATATAAACGCTTTTCCAGACATCTAAGTGGTTGATGTCAAATTTACGAAATTTTTAAATTTATAATCGGATTTATGATAAGGTATACAGACCAATTGGAAAAAACTTGCTGCAAACGTTGAAAAAGTGGGCAATTTAACTGAAAAATTGACATTTAAAACGTCAGTGTTTCCGATTTATTCTCAATTTCTCAGGGTCTAAGTGTTCAATTGAGACGTTCTATCTCATATTTTGTAGATATTTTTATTTTCCACAAATCGTCTTATTGAAAAGTTTTGATTTCTCTATTAATTTCAAAGTTGTAAGAAATAAAACGCGTCTTTGTTGCATTTAATTTTTCAATAAATAATAGGAACCAGAAATGCGAGCTAAGAAACACAAACCTATTCATCTTTTTACAATCTTTGAAAAAATCGTAAAATCTTTTTGTTGTCATTATTTTTGTCAAGCCAAATACCCTATGCTTGGCCTATAATCAATGTCTACTGGTGATAAATCAGTGTTGCCAACTAAAATATGTAATGAAAGAAACATTAACAACTATCTGCTTTATATTGTGAGTTTTTAAGGGTTGCTAATGTAATTTTATGCTTGAAATCTCATCATCAATTTGGCTTGGTATAAAAATTTTCTGTCAATGGATGCGATAAAATTGGTAGTTCACGTATTTTTTTAATCATAGATAAGTATCGTTACACTGTTAATATGTGGCCAATTGTGAAAACTCGATGTTGATTATCTGTTGTAATATATTTCAAAATTTTATCAAGCTCGATGTTGAACAAGATCGCTTTTGAAATAACTTGATCTACAAGTTTATTATTTCGAGACAAAATTCACAATTCGTAATCTCTAAATCTTTTGTGGTACCTCAAATTTTAATTGTGGAAAACTCCTGTTGAGTGCTTTTCAATTGTTGCTTCAGAATAGTTATAGATGTAAATTAAGAAAATTCATGACTGTTATATAAAATTCATTGTTTAATCAACTATAGTATAGCAAATTATGAATTTTATTATTCCCTAGACTTTACGAGGACATTTCACGGTCATAATTTATAGCGAACCAATGGTGGTTGCCTACTTTTATTATGGATAAACTTTTATTGTTGAAATGTTGGCTTTATATCCTCTTTAATATATTCTAAACAACTGTTCAACTTAATAGACTATAAGATTCCTTTCCACATATACATTATATATTAAAAATGTTTTTATTTTTCAAGTTCTCAAAATATTTAGCTAATCGATCCTAAACTAACCTAACCTAAAAAATGTTTGGTAATTGTGATATTTAATTGTTATTTTTTGAAATAGTTCGTTTTTGTATGTACTTTTGGATTCTTTATGACCCCACTTCCGAAAAATAATATTTTTTTAAATCTATTCATTATTGATTAACGTCTAATGATTTAAAATAAATATAGGTCGTTCCAAAACTAAGAATTGCTATGGAAATCTGTATTTGCAACATTGTCAAATGATACAAATAATTATGTTACTAAAAATTTAATTTTTGTTTTAAAATCTGTAAGTATACATGTTTATTTTATCATTTTAATAACCGCGCTACTGATCTACTAATCGTAACACTATTTTTAATCTGCATACCATTAGGACTCGTTCTATTTTTATTTTGCTAGACTATATTCAAAGAAAAACACCATTTTAAAAATAATAAGCTTAAAAAAATCAAAGTGTATATCGATGTTTTTATTTGTTTGCAGCAAAACAATAAATAATTTCGACAAGTTTTTTCAAAAGTGTTAGAAAGATAACACCTAGATAACTGGGTGTAGAAGAAGCAGTTTAACTGTAGTGCCTGAAATAAACGTATCGTTTTTTGCGTTTACATACTGAAAAATATTTTCAAAAATTATTTAGAAAAATAAGTAGTTGTAATTTTCGATTACGGGATAAAATGTTGGCATTTTAAAGCAGTTTAGCTATCTAGTATACTAAAGTAATGATAGTTCGATGTATTTTTAAAAGAAAGCTTAGGATTTTTATATATTGTGGTTTAGACTTCCGTGAAATCATCTTAGAAAACATTAACGTATCATTAAGTAATCAATTTCATTCTTTCTTACTTCAAATGACTAATAAATGTATTCAGAAATAATTTTATATTCATGCTTATTCTCTTACGGCAAATTGGGAATGAAAGGGTACAATTACATAGTAAAAAGCTGGGAATTATTGCAAAACAATATCCTAAATGAAAATCGTCATGATTTTTTTTGGTGTTAGATAATTTCTTGTTTTTTTTTTAATGGTTTTTATGTTCTAATTGCGATTCGATCTACTACTGAATTCCCATTTATCAACTTCTGTTATGCCATTTTTAAATAGCTGATAAATTCCAGATGTTTTATCATACAAAATACACTAATAAAAATGAAATTTATATCATAACAAGCTTTGTTATTTCGATAGGCAACAATTTCAACTATGTTAATCATTCGACTTTGTATCTATATTTTACAAGGGTACCGCAGTTGTTCGAGGTATTTTACGAAGTCCAAAACACGTTAAAGATTGTTGAACTTGAATTTTATCATTTGAAGGATTTTTATGAAGTGTTACTCTTAAAATTACTAAAAGAGAACTACATGTTGTGTAGGTTTTGCCATCATCAAATAAATGTTGAAAAACAACAAAACATTTAAATGTATGTAAATATATGTTAGTTAACAGTAATCTAATATTGTAGAAGTATTTATTAGTAAAAAATAAACGTATTTAATTTAGAATATTGTTTTATTTCGTTATCCAGTTCCATTTTTCTGTTTATATTATTTAACGATATTCAATTCAATTAAATTTGTATTTTATATAAAATGAAAGGGTCTTAAATAAAAATCCACTGCCAATTCAAAATAAAAATATAAAACCAGAATAGTAAATTGAAAAAGTCGTTTTTGTGAAGGTATTGTTCAAAACACAGAATTATTTTACCTTAAATATGTTCAATAAATGTGGGATAGGCAACCATACATACAAGTGTAATGATAGTTGCATAACATGTGATTCTTATAAGAATAGTATTGTTAGTTTTGATAAAGATATTCATTAAAGCAGTCAAAATCATTTGATAAAAGTTTTAACATATTTGAAAAGATTGTTAAAAACTAACCATAAAATATAAAAAAATGTATTTTACTTTGGGAAAGAGCCGTAAAATATCGCACACACAAGATGGCGCTGGTACAGTATCAAGATACATATATTGATTTTTATTGTAAAAACGACTCGCGTTCAACTTCCCGAAGTTTTTAATATTTTAATTTTTTTTTAATTTTTATAAAAATATTCTCTCAAATTCAACATATTCCTCCAATTATTTTTAACAACCTTTTTATATATATTTCAGGTTTTTTTTTAAATTCTAATTTAATAAGAACAGTACACCATTAGCAATTGTATTCCGAAATATCATATTTTACCAATAAAACAAAGAATATTTATTCACTAGAAATATAATTGAAGAAAAAATATATGAATTATATAAAATATGGATATAACCTCATTTATTCAATATCCATACTATTTTCTAACTATTGACAACGTTGCCCTTTTTACTCTCGAAGTATTGATCAGAAGACATCCTTCATTACAGTGCTGCCAACAGTTGAAATTGCTTATATTCCAGATAAACATGTGATAGTAGGAAATAAATTGTAATACCTAGTTTAATATTAATTAAAAATATTGTGTAAAAAATGGCTGAAGGTACTTACGAATACGAATGCATGAGAGCTGAACTATTGGGAATCGAAAAACCAAATTACGACATTTTTATGGAAAATTTAAAGAAAACTGAGCAAAAGGAGGTCCTTGAGGAAGAAGTCGATGTAGAAAATTTGAAGGTTGGTGAAAAAAAAATTTTGTGCATATTTTTTTTTAAGAAAATGAGAGATGAATACTTATTGTGATAAAATTAATTTGATATGAAATTAGTTCCGCCATGTTTGAGTAAACGCATTTTTTTATATATATTTAGCTGACAACGAAATCATTGAGAATTTCGAAAATTTTAAACATTACATGACCTAAACTAATATATAATATTAATTTTTTGATTAAAAGAAGAGAAAATATTCTTTTTTTCTTAAATTAATTTATTCATTTGAAAAATGGTATGAATAATATTTTATCAACTCGTGTCTCAAGTTTTTTCACTCCGTATACAAAGTGTTTAATCTTTCGGGGTCGAATATTAAATAGAGGACTGAAATAGATTAAATTTTCGGAAAATTTTTTTCTGCGTTGACTCATTGACTTTAGTAGATGGTCAATCTACTAATCAGGTGATTTCAAAGGATAAATTTTTTTATTGGGGGGTGCAAAAAAGTGCATTCTACTACAATATATATCTCCTGATATATATTTGTTTGAAAACAACTATGAGGGAAACAATTTAAATAAGCTTATTGTAACTTTGTTAGAAACAGAATAATAAACCACCATTAATATTAATTAAATACGTTTCAATACACGGTAGTATTTTGTGTTGCCTATCTATTATATAAGATATTATTCACATGTTTAGATATTGCTCACGTTTTTACTATATTTCGTTGATTTAAAACCAAAAATTGACATTTTATATTAATTTTTGTGTAGAAAATCAATTTGGAACATGAAGGACTCACAAAAACATCGGGAAAATTAGATGAAGTAAACAATATATTGAAGAAAACCCAGTCGAAAATCAATCAAATGAAGATATCCTGCGGATCTGTAGCGGGTCTGTTAAAAAATCGTCTGGGATCGTTTACTTCGCAGTCTTCCTTGGATGTAGAACAAGTAGAAAACAAAGAAACACCAAATCCACAAGAAACAACTAATCCATATACTGACACCACCGAAACATCGACACCTTCCAAAATCGTTACGTCGATGAGGAAAAGCGATTTACAAAAAGGATTAGACAAGGATCTCAGCGCATTGGACGCGATGATCGAAAAAGCTGAACATGCCCAATACTCGATGTCACATCAAACCAAACAGATGAAGAGTTTTATAAAATAGGACACATTATTTTTAGCATATCCCCTGTATTTTTTAATATATTGCTGGAGAAAATATAATCAAGCTCTCTTAATATATATTTTAACGTGTTGATGTGCAATAATTGTTAATCTATGCTATGATTTTTGAAAATACTGTTCATTCTATATAATATTCTAATATAATTGAATTATTCATAAAAGTGTATCATTTACTGATTCTTCTAAATGGTTCCTGTTCCTGAAAATAAATTACCTAAAGCAAATCATCGTCAATGCAAAATATTTCTACGACACAAATTATTAAAAGTTTTGACGAATCAAATTTCGAAATATTTATTGTATTATATTTTCAAAAGTACCAGAGGCAATTCTGCATGAACTCGATTCAAGGTTACTGTTACAGAACCGTATCCAGAATATCAACTCTAGTCGGTTCAATTTTTTCTGTCATTTTATACATTTATTTTTTAATCAAAATGTTTTTATAAATTTTAGTTTAAACAGATAAACGATACACCCCTCCCAATGGACTCGCCCGAACAAATTCTGTTTAAAACGTATTCACATTCTCATCAAAATATAATCACTCTAATAACTAGATAGAAAATAATCAATACAACAAATACTTTTTGAAATATCTTCCTCAAATTAAGATTATTACTACCGTTAAACAAATAAGGTATTGAACGTGTCATAATTTAAAATTTTATAAAATTTCGTAAGCCCATTCTGTCTCGCAAGTCTCCTAAGATTTCTTCGTTGAAAACATTTATCTTACCTGTTCTCGATGCTCTAATAATATATTATATCCATGACTTTGTTGTGTCGCGTCAAAATCGTCAGAGTATGAAAGCAGTGTTGCCAATTCGAACATATAACTAAAGCGTAAATAGTCGTGTTCTAGTAAATTGCTTTTTAAATAGTTTGAGGTAAAACCATGCATATTAAAATATATCTATTTATTCCCGAAAATATTTAATTATATATTGTTGCAATAATTACAGAAATATGAAATTATACCGATTAATAAAATTCTCATTTACTGACTGTAATTTAATGTTTATAGTAAACTTTCGATTAAAGACAACACACATATCTATATCGTAAATTCATCTGGCAAAAAAATTTATTATTCAAAATTCAATCTCAAACCGGCTTTATTCGAATAAAATAACATATCATTTACGCAGTTCTGTTATTATAAAATCTTATAATTGAAAGAATATTGGCAACATCGTTGTAGAAGCCGGTACAAATAAAGAACAGTAAGAAGGCAGAGAAACACTAAGCAGCAAAGTACATGTGCTTTTAAAGGAGTAAACAACTGGACTAGATGAATATGGATTATTAGTACAACACATTCTAATGTTCTTTTTTTTATCATTCATGATTTCCTTTTGCAAATGATCTTATGTAATTAAAATCCAGCTGATGTTATCTAAATGCTAAATCTAACAGCAAACTTATCAATCATCTGTCAAATAGATCATATCGGAATGACGTCACAATCAGCCGCCATACTGTCTTGCGGGACGAATATTGCTTTATTTACATTGAAATTATTATCGGTGTTTAATGTTCATTTTTTTGACCTAAGATATTATCAATGGAAAAAGCACCAAAAATAATTCCCTATATACAAACGAAATAAAAAATTTTATGGACATTATGAAAATATGGAAGACGCGACGTTTCAAATCACGTTACCTAAATAATCTATACGTTAAACTGAGTTAATTCCATAAAAAAGTTGGTGTTGTACCGGTAAGGAGGAAGGTAAATATCTCAATGCATCTGGTTTGAGTAAAATTAAATGGGATGTAGAATAAAATGAGTTGAAATTATCTGAGATTTCACACTACTATTATAACATTTATGCGATATAGACTATACAAAAAAAATCATAGTTATCAATAAATTAAATGTTTGTAACTACGTTCCAAAAATCTCTAGTTTGTTCCAAACAGGTTACTTTCAATGGGACTTCTATATGATATAACGACTAGACTATCATAGATTATTTTTGTCGAACAGGTGCAGTGGTCCTTCACTCCTCAATAGATGCGCGCGTCTACCATAAAAATAGTAAACGTTAGGCAATCTTACAGTTCGCCGAAACCATTTGTAAGGTAAGGTGATCGTAAAAATTAAAAAAAAATAATACCGATTCGTAATTAACGCAACGATTATCAATAAAACCGCATTCGACGTGTAATGGCTTTTCTCCGTTCGATAGTTAGATACAGTGTTTATAAAAAATACGGATTAGTCTACGATTCCTTTCAAACGAATTCGGGTAAACTTAAAAATTTAAATTTATACCAAATCGCGTTGAAATCGACTACTGCTAGTGGTACTTTAGTGGAAAATGCAACAAACGCAGTGGAAACCCCTCAGCGAGATGTCTTGGATATTACTTTTTCTGACCCAAAAGCGGCTTTTAAAAGTAAAACAAATTGGGAACTTATTAGGGCATATCTGGTATATGCCTTATGTTCTATCGAATATTTGGTTGACAATAATATGAAGGTAAGAGGACATTTCATTCAAAATAGTTTCGTGAAGTATTTAGGCTGTCAATTAACGGCGGCATTTACAAAAACAGTATCCAATAATCATAAATTATAATAACTGTACTTTTACTAATTTGAACCCATAAACTAAAGTTCATTATATAATAAAAATTAATACCAACAGACGGAATTCCTTTCGGATACGTCTAGTATGTTGATGTTGGGTTGGCAATGGAACTAGAATTAACCTTCAATCGATTTTAGCAACATCACAAGTTGTAAACCAGTGACGTGCACTTTACAAAAGTCAAATAGACATCAGGACTTAATATATTGTTTTTATAAAGTCATAAAAAATTAAATGCATTCATCATTTACAAAGTAAATAATAGTTCCCGCCATTTTAATTCAACGTCTATAATACTTTCGATAATTATCATGTATGTTATACCAGGTTAATTCAATATGTTTATATATATATATATATATATATATATATATATATATATATATACGAGTGCAAAGAAAAATATTTTTAATTATTTACAAAAATTACAAAAAAATAGAAGAAATGAAAGTTTTAAACAGCTTTAAATATTAAAGTGTTGGAAATTTTGGTTACAAAACATTATTTTGATTGGATGGTTAAATATAGAAGTTGTAATGGAAAACTAACAGGCAAATTACAGATTGTAGAAAAGACTACAAGGAAGATTAGAAAGTGGATGGAAAGACCTGGTACAAGATACACAAAGTACGTTATTGGAAATGACAATAAAATGGAGATCAATAGTAGACGCTACAAAAACATGTGTTAAACTGCAAATAAATTCTAATGAAATTTCTGATCTACAAAATACAGTGTCAAACGAGCTTAATTAGAGCCGCTTCAATTCTAAATAGAACGTAGAGTCTCAAAGTTTTTTTTCTGACAATTGATCTCATACAGAGTTGGGCTCAAGTCATGCAAAAAATTGCTTTAAGAGAAGAAAACGCGGCGTTAAAATGTATTTATTAGAAGAAAATTACTAAAGGGATTAGAAAAAAAATTGCAGTACAGAGAAGGCCCCACAGAAAAAAATCACAGGGTGTCCATTTTTCATTTCAATATCTATTTTAGTCTCCTTATTTTTACAATGAAAAACATTTTACCTATATTAATAATTTATTTTTTAAACAATCTTACTCTATAATTACTAAAACCCACAATTGGCGAGATAGATTATATCGTCAGTAAATAATTCCAATTCCCAAGGTTTTTTTATGGTTTTCAGTTGAATAATTTTCATACGATATGATTTAGGTCTATTCATAAACTAGACTTCCAGTTTTCCGTTGTCATCCGCGAGTGACGTTTGACGTTCCTAGCAAATAGACTACAGGAGTGTTGACGTCACACACCGCCATTGTTAGCGCAGGTCAGGGATCACTTTCCAAACAAAGTTTTAACTCCATTGACGATCGTATAATATGATTAGTGATTTTTTCGTATTTTATTTAATAAATTTTGCACAAAACACATTACCATCTTATACAACAGTTAAATAAACACTTTTCAAATAACTTTAAAGAACATACACTACTTCACAAATTTTGGAAAGTGAACGATAACAATATGACGGCCGTGACGTCACGCTTCGGTTGTCTATTCTACACCCTATTCATAAACTTGACGTTGTTGCTGTTAACCTAAAAATTTTATAATTTTTTTTGACGTGTGTACTGCTTTTCGTTTCCGTGATATTTTAATGGTTTTGTTTGTAATCCGGTATTTTTTAACGAAATTATGGCAAATCACATGACAAACGCTAACGAATCTGATTGGTTTTTATCTGTTGAAAGTCATCAACGACAGACGATCGGCCATTTTACGTAATACTAATATTAATAATAAAGAATAGATTAAGAAAAAAATATACCTCGGGCTTTTAATTTATAATTTATTGTGTTGTAGGGTTAATATGATAAATTATGAAAAACTGAGTATACATACGGGGTCTACTCTACAAGTTATTTCGAAATATTCTTTCAATCGATTTATGTAGATGCTCTCATTTAGATGAATAGAAATAACTGAATAAATGTTATAAAATTAAAATTTGCGTAATTGAAATATGGCTGGATAAAAAATAAATATACTTTAGTGACACTTTATGATAGGTATTATAAATATTATAAAATACTTTGCTAGGTTAATTATATCAAAGTCAATTTTAAGAGAATGCAGAATGACGCAGATTTTAATTGAATTAAGTCGTTTATCATAAATATACGAGGGAAGTTCGACGTAAAAATAACTTCTCAATAGAATGTTACTTTATTATTATTATTAGGATGCTTGGGATCATTTTCATGCTGGAGGATAAATTTTCTGCCGGAACGTCCTAAATTTTCCTATAATTTTTTTATACAGCCTTCTTTTTTCAAAATCCCTTCGCTTTTTCCCATGTCTCCAGGTGCCCTTCCGCAAAAACATCATCAAACCATCACCTCAGCCTTGAATCATAGTCCTAACATCCGTTCTTCCTTTACACATTATTCAAACTTTGACCCATACTCCATAAAACTCTCCCCATTCTTTTTCTTTTATTTCAACGTCTTAAAGGAGGTCTCTATACTGTCATCCTTACAAAAAGGCCAGTTTCAATCAATCTCCTTTTCACTTTAGAAGTAAATTTGATGATATGAGCTGCCATCTCTGGTTCTGTGACTCGTGGTTCCATAATTTTCACGTTGTAGTCTACTATATGTCGAGGTATTTCTAATTTTTGCTCATACTAGCCTTTAATACAGGAATTTCAACCGATAATTCTTTAGTTTTACCCATTTTAAAAATTACAAGTCTGAATTTACGAGACCGTCAACAAATCGTATACGAACTTCACAAAAATATGTCTTGGTTTGAAAAGTATACACCACAGAACGTTCTCGAATCCCGCGGTATTAACTTGGACTCAACTACAGTCATAAACACCGAAAAAAATAATTAACAGTTAATGAATGATAATCAACCAGTTTTAACTTGTCGTACTCGCCGACAAAATATAAATATACCCTCGTATATTTATATACTATTATTTTTGGTTTTTAACAACTTTGTTCGACAATATGAAAAAGAAATTTGTTACTTTTGACCGGTAGTGTAATATTCGGTTTCTTTAATTGTTTTCCATATAAAAAATTTTTTGTTGACAGATTTCATGAGTACATTTTTCTTAACAATACTTAAATAGCGTATTGAAACATTAACTTAATTTTTTGCAATATATTGGTAGCATCATCGTCATCGCCAGCGATATCTACAGCTTAATTGATACTAATATCAAATTATCTATAGACTTGAAATACTTTTATAGACACCTTTTATATAATTGTCTATTGTTTTAAGCTAAATCATTTTTATCTATTATCCCTGTTAGTGAATTATTTTTATTGAATACTACGCGTTATCTGATGACGATGTCGCCTATATATAAAATTAAATTGGAGGTTAGTCTCGTACGTGAATTTACGTCATTAAATATACTGTGTATTTTTTTAAGTAACAATTGAATACATAATAATATTTTAATGAAAAAAAAAAAAGATTTTCTCAGTGGTGAGGGTGATGAAAAATTTCAGATGTTTTCAAAAAAACTTACCTCGTGTAGTTTTCTGGTCTCCTTCAAATTTCATATAAAATAAATATTGGAGATCAAAAATTAGCCACATTTTGATTGTAGATTATACATAGTGCGATCTATGAATTCTTAGCGTAAAATAGAAAGAAAGATCATAAAAAAATAATTGAATGGTTTCGAATGTTCTAGAGTATTCTAGAAATTGAAAATGTCAATTTTATTTTCAAAAGCACGCTATTTAGATCAATTTTTTCCTGGGCGGAAAATAGATCAACAATACAAATCGTTCTGGAATGCAATGAAAAATTTTCAAGTATTCTAGATCGAGTTAAAGCTATCAAGCCTGGAAATTTCATCATCTAAAACAATCTGGAATGTAATTGAATGATTTCGAATGTTCTAGATCAAGAGTTCTTAATCAGTGGGTCGCGACCTCAAAGAGGTCCCTGGACGTGTCTGAGGGGTCATATAAAAAGCATTCAGAACACAGATACGTGGTTCTTAGTCTAACATAGAAAAAAAGATCATAAATGAAAAAACTGATAATTTTCCATTCAAAATGTTTAATTTTATCGTAGCTGTTAAATTTTCTACCCCTTAACCTGGCTTTCGGCTTTTCGAACAAAAAATAATCGAACGGTGCCAGATCAGGGCTATATGGTGGGTGTTTAATCACTTTGAAGTCGCATTCGTTTATAATAGCGTTGGAAAGCGAAGTAGTGGGGACTGGAACATTGTCATGAAGAAATAGCTGATTTTAATACCACTTTTTTCGATAATTTTTTGACCCAACTGCTTTAGTACGTCAAAGCTGAGACATTATTCAAAACAGCTCTGCTATAATACAATTTTTTTACTATATGAGGTCCAGAACTGCTATGGACGCCCTGTAAAAAAATCTAAATATATGTATTGAAGATGAATCCTTATAGTAGATAGACATCATTAGTTTTGGGGTAATTACGTCTATTTTTAAGCATCTAATGTATATTTGGAATAAAAACGAGAGGGATTTCACTGTCTGAAATCTTTATTTTCGTCTTATTGTTAATCAAATTTTCCTTATTTCCAGTTAATGAAACTTGCGGAAAAAATATTAGGCGAAAGATTGTTCGTTTTTTTGATGAAATTAACGTTTTATGGGCATTTCGTTGCCGGGGAAGACCAGATGAGAATTAAACCAACCTTGGAAAGGTTAAGGTCGTTTGGAGTTAAACCGATACTTGATTATTCGGTTGAAGAAGATTTGTCACAAGAAGAAGCAGAAAAACGTGAAGTAGCGTAAGTGAGCTCCAAATAATTTCTAGTTTATCCCTGTACTTGTGCACTGCTTTTCATAAAGGGTGATTTATCCGCAAAACCATGATGTTAACCTTGGATTCACCCCCTGTGCCATAACTTTTATAAACGACGGTCTAATCATATCGCACGATGTTAATTGTGAATAAAACAAAAATATAGTCCAAGTGCTCGCCAATACCTCCATCATATTGATTTTGTTTAATCGGCATATTGTCCTTACTTACGTTAACTACACTTAAATTTACCTTGAGCCACCCCTGTACACTGGTTTATATAAGAAATGTCAAAGTTGGACAAAAATTTGACGTTATGTTTTTCAGTTTAGTTTACCGTAGATCCGCCCCTGTGCAATTCTCCATATATAAAATGCCAAATTTAATTCATCCTAGATCCGCCTCTGTGCAATGCTTTATATAAGAAATGTCAAATAATGTTAAGCAAAAAACTTGACGTTAACTTTCTCAGATCAGTTTACCCTGGATCCGCCCCTGTGTAATGCTTTATATAAAAAAATGTAAAATATCCGGCCCTGTGCAATGCTTTATATAAAAAAGTGTAAAATACAGTTTAACAAAAAGCTTGACATTAACTTTCTCAGTTTATCTTACCCTGGATCCGCCTCTGTGCAACAATTTTTATAAGAAATTTGACGTTATGGTTCTCAGTTTAATTTACCCTAGACCCGCTCCTGTGCAATGCTTAATATGTATAAGAAATGTAGAATAATGTTGGGCAAAAAACTAGACGTTAACTTTCTCAATTTAGTTTATCGTAATCAGTAAAAGCTTTATTATAATTTTTAAAATAAACCACAACGGATTTCCTAGAGATGTTGACAGATAAACAAAAACGTTATTGAAATAGAATTAGCTTTGTTCGTTGTAAATATCCTGAACGTGTTCTGTCACCAGATTCATGCACAGTTTGAAATTGTGCGTTCGCGTGCTAATAAAACAGGATTTAAAATTCTGTGTTCGTGGAGCACCACTTTTAATCTGGCGCATGTGCAATCATTCTTTTTGAGATATTTACCACGAAATAACCTCTAACTTATATGGTTTTCTACGTAATTGTATTTAAAAAACGTTATAGTTGACTTTATACTTACAAATATCAAGAATAAACCTTCCAATTTATATAAATGTTATTCTCCTAGCTAGTTTTAAATCGTTCGTGGAGGTATGCATCTTCAGAACATATTCTTAACAAAGCATGCGTATTTGACACATGCAGAATATATTCACAATACATTTTGAATGTGTCCAAATTATCTCGCGAACGAAGCTATTATAAATAAAATATTAATGGAAGAAAAAATTGGTAATTAAATTTTTACACTTTCAAATATTTCTCGCGAGAAAATTAAACATTTTAAAAAAATATTTGGTCAAGGTCAAGGTAAATGTGGCAATGAAATAGTTCATATACAGCGAGAATCAAAATTTGGTTAAATAGTTCAAATACTAAGATTCAGACTGGACGATGTCTGATATTTATAATGTTGTGAATTGAATATTTGGGGTTTTTAATCAATCTGTCTCCAATATCACGATTCTTGCGAGATAAGAAGATACGCCATCTTGTCCAAACACGGTTAGAACAAAATGACTAATTCTAGTATCAATATCTCATAATTCGATTTTTTTTTGTTTTGAATCCATGGTTTTGAAAATAACAAAAGTAGCTTGACTTAAATGGCTGTCACTTTTTTCTGACTAATCAAAATGTCATGAAATTTTCCACTTGGTCTTTTAAAATTTGGTACTTAATAAACGTCATATGGATTTGACAAGGGCCGCGCCATCTGTGTGTCAATAACACGACTTATAAAAATAGGAGGAAACATCTATTTTTAAACTGATGATCATATTCTCACGGAAAACTCATTTTGATATAGAGCTTCTGTACCTGAAGCTGGAGACGAAAAAGTCGAAGGACCTCTAAAACAATACCACGTAGATAAGACGTTCGCGGACAGAAGATACAAAGTACAATCAGCGAGGACGTACTTCTATCTCAATGAAGCTCAATGTGAGAAAAATATGGAAATTTTTTTGAAATGTCTAGAAACTGTAGCAGGTAAGCTCCAACAAGATTTAATTCATATCTATATTTTTTTATTCATTATTTAGTGTCTTAATCCAAGCTGACATCTCAAGGTTAAATTATTTGCCGGTATTTTATCTGTATTCAAACACCTGGCAGTAGATGGGGGTCAGAGCCGGACTAAGCCGACGGGCACATGTAGTTCATACCAAAAGACATTGGTTCCAAGTTGATAATTATTTTCATAGAATTTCTGTTTAATTCTAAACAAATTTTTGAACTGAAAATTGAGGACCCGTACTCTAAGATTTTATTATTGTTCATGTTTTACTGTCGAAACACGGATTAACTTGCTCTTTGTGCTTTTTTTGCTAATTTCGCCCGCTTCTGACCCCAAAACTCCTTCAAACAAAGGGAACTCGATTTAGCGTAAATATGCCTCAACGAAATGTTCTTTCTTACGTAGACTCTAATTCAAAATTCTAATTTATTAACAGCTGACACTTGGAGGCACATAAAAATATTTTGAAACTTGCTATCCACCGAAGTAGAACGTGCAGATAGACCTTTGATCCACAAACATTTAGGTTGTTATTTGGAAATGGTGTCCACTATTTTTTAGGTTATGATAGGTTAGAATTCCCTCTCCACGATACTTCAAAATTATTTATTTAGTGTATAAAAATTTCTGTTTCTTGTTAATAAAAGTAATAATACGATTAATCATATGATTTTTAATATTCTTATTAACCAAATAAATGTTGACTTTATTTTTTTATTTAGGCCTCTTTTTTATCTTAAAAAATGACCAAAATGGAAAAAAAATTTTCGTTTTTGCATGTTCTTTCCGAAAAAAAAAACGATATTCTTCGAAAAAAACAGTTTTTAGTGACAAAACGAGGATTTTATGGTTATTTGGATTTTTTATGGGTTAAAAAAGTGTTAAAATTTCTATTTTTAAAATTTAGGTCTTTTTTGTTTTAAAAAATGAACAAAATGGAAAAAATTAGGTTAGGTTAGTGAGAATGTTATTTTTCAGTTTTTTATCAATTTGAAGAAAATATTTTATAATAAAAATAGTTTGAATTATCTTTGATTGTTTTTTTTTTCAAATTGTTCATTTTTGCATGATCTTTTCGAAAAAAATTCGAAATTCTTCGAAAAAAATTTGTAATTACAGTTTTCAGATACAAATCGGGTTTACAAATTTATGGTTATTTCGATCTTTTATGGGTGAAAAAAGTATTGAAATTTTCATTTTTAAACTTAGGTCTCATTTTCATTTAAAATGCACCGAAAAAAATGAACAAAATGAAAAAAACATTATTAAAAATATCAATTTTTCCATCATTGATATTTTATTAATTCTTATTTAATTTTTTATAGATTTTCAACACTCAGGTATGTAAAAAAATTTTAAGCTTATTATGAATTGTCAAGTCTGGTTCATTCAGCTATAAATTTAAACTCAAATATACATTATACAAATTAAATATTTACTCACTCTATAATTCTATCCGAATTTTACAAATGTAGATTATTTGTTATCGTTTTTCAAGGTTACCAAATTCGACAATTTATATTTTATTCATTTGCTGCCATTGAAACGTAGATAAATATAGAAGGGCTATTTTAATAATGCAAGTAACTTTTCTTTATACGCTTCTAACTATATAAACTCACAAACATCGTAGCTGGCATAAATGAAGTATTATTGTCAACTGCTAACACCTGCTATTTAGAAATAGTGCATCAGATTGTTGTATCATTCAGATAATTTTTAACTTAAACGTTTTTTGTTCACATAAATTTCGTATCGATCTGTATAATGAAGCTCTTTTGCATCATAGTACCAAAAAAAGTTGGCTAGGACTAGAACTACTAAATAAACTGTCTGCAATGATGTATCTACTAGACAGAACCGTATCCAGATTACCGATATAAAAAAATAATGTGGTATAGAGTTAATTCCGAAATATTTCGTCATCAATAAATACGAGGTTAATCCACAAAATAATATTCCCAACAAAAACATGTTTATTGACAATTAACAATACATGTTCGTAAAACTTAGACTTCAAGAGTTTCTTTAATTCAAAGAAAAAATGGTAATCACGGGGGGCACTTCCACACGTTACCATTTGTTGAATTTCGTCAGCAAATGGGAGCTCCATCTTTGACGGCTACCAAGACCAAGCTACACGTCATTCGTAATACTAGTAGTTAGTAGTGGATAAACCAGATGTCGTCAAAGCATCAAAATGATTAGACATTTGTTATTAGGTCGCTATTTCGATTATAGTTAGACGGGAACCCTTTTGGGATACAAAAGGATACGAACGTTATATTTAAAAATTATTCTCAAGAAAATATTTTAAAAAATCTTTATAAAAAATTACTTACTATAATTATTTTCATGTAATTTTCGTTTCTATATTTAGAGTTTTACTATTTCAATTAATTAAAATGTAGTATTTTTACACTATCCGGAAATTCGACAAAATGGCAAAATAAATTTATTTTCTAAGTACGATCCTGTTTAATTTGTACGATTTATGGTTTTCTAAGATCAATATTATTTTATAGGTAGTAAACGACGTATTTCGGAACTAGCAATACATATCATGAATTTGTTTCAATTTGATATTTTTTTAATAAAATTATAATAATTAACCTATCATTTGTTGCAATATTTCCAAATTAGATTCTAATGTTATAATAATCGTAAATACGGTTTTTTAAGGCGATTATGAGCCATTTGAATTACGGTAATTCTATTTTGTTAAATTAAAAATATTTATCTATATAATAAACGTAAAATCCACTTCATTTTTCGTGTTTACCTACCATTACAAATCTTAACCTCAATTACGTTGTCACAAATAATAACGATTTTAATATTTCAATCAATTTTGATACTTTTGCGATGTTGCATGTCTTAGTGGTGGTTTTTAAAAGATTAAATTGAAATTTTTCAATTATCTCCAGATGTAATAATGCCATTATCATACCTACCAATTATATACAAAAATATTCATTTCGTTATGTTCCACGTAACAATAACAAACGCCATCTTGTGATGTTGTTCAGTAAACATTATTTGGGATAATCGATAAGTTTTTTTTATGAATTTATGAAAATAATCATCGGATTTAATTTTAATTTAGTTTTTAATGTACAGGCCCTTCTAGAGGAGCAGGACTAGCAGCGGTTAAATTTACAGCTTTAGGCAGACCTCAACTATTAGTAAGTGCCATTCATTACATGTAATTGTAGTACAAATCAACTAAATCATGTAATGATACATTTCCCGCTTCAATCTCGAATTTGAAGGTTATGTTACACGCTTAAAATTATCATATTAATATTTATATATCATAAATCGTGTTAAAATTAATCGTACTGCTAATAGATTGATAACATCATCGAGTAATATACAGGGTTTTTCATTAAACAAAAAAAAACAAACAAAAAGTGAATTTGATTATAATTTTTGACGGAAGTTGAACTAGAATTATATGCAATGCGTGTATTTATTGCAGCTTCAACTGTCTGAAGTAATTATGAGAGCTAGGCAGTACATGACCGAAATTGTGGGAGGCGAAGGAAACGTTTTATCCCATCATTTGAAAGTTGAAGATCTAGAAAATAAATTCGAAAAAATTCAAGATAAAGAATCTCTGAAAAAATTTCTCACGCAAGTCACTTCCGATAAACATGGGTGAGTTGCATTTGGTTATACGAAAATGGTCCCAGAAGTACCTGGCTTATTTATTTCCACTCTCCACTTTGACAATAACATTCATTCTTCTTCTATTTCATCACCTACATCCTTGTTCTTGAACTGAATGAATACGATAAAAAGATAATTTGGTGTTTAATATTTCTAAGTGATGTTTTTTTTTTGTTACCTTCAAGTGTGCTCCACTTGTTTCCTTGGTCGGGTATAATAGACGACAACCAAGAATTAAGTGCGACGTTCAGAGTACCGGACTTGAAATCCGGTAGAATGATTAGATTGATTACTCAGTTATCGGCAAAAGAAGAAGAAATGTTCAGAAATATGGTTAGAAGGTTCAACACAATCGTTAAGGTTAGTTAGGTTAGGTTATATTATTAATCACATTTTAGATCGAAATCAATTTTTTAAAAACTGATGTATATATATATATATATATATATATATATATATATATATATATATATATATATATATATATATATATATATGTATATGATTGTTTATTTTACTTTAGCATAGTTCGACATAACATAACAACGTTTTCTCGGCTACCACTTGGTCTTCTTTTTAGTCTTATTAAGTTCTTTGCTAACACTCGTCTATTGCGCCGGCGACGTTGAATCTAGACTCTGCAACAGGGCCGGAGCGAGCGAGAAACTTATTGAATCAAAGTTCGTAACGAACCAATATAAAATATTTTGTATGGTGCAAATTGGAAAAAGCGTTGAAATTCATAATATACGAAAATAATTTATGTTTCTATTAATGTTTCAAGTTTAGTTTGTTTTGCGATCTACAAGCACCTGTCTATAACAATTAACAAGTTATTTTAATTTTTTTTAAATAATATTTGAAGAAACATTTTGTCAAGTGCAAACTGAGAAAAGCGATAAATTTCATAATTTGCGACGAGAATAGAAGCTAAGAAATGACTTCAACGAACTTTTACAATATTGCCACTTTGTTACATTTGTCACAAATCTGTTGAAACGGCACATCTGTTGAAATTTGAAATAACGAGAAACTAAGAAACGGAATAACATTTACAGCGTTGCCATCTTGTTTCCTTTATCACAAATATGTTGTAATTTGAAATAACGAGAAACTAAAAAACGGCTATACTTTTACAGCGTTTTTTTTACATTCGTTATTAATTTGGATACTTT